>NC_056558.1:13378440-13393358 GCF_013358625.1 Macadamia integrifolia | reverse complement strand
TTTTTTAAATTAATGTATCTCAATACTGGAACATCCATTTCGTATCCATCTATGGCTTGTCTAGATGATTAGCGCGAATTGAGGATTATATGGATAGGCGTATGATCTCAGATTCGATTCCCTATCTATGCATCTACGATTTAAGTAGAAGCCATAGCGTACTAGTCTTTCTAAGGATTAATCGAGGTGTACGTAAACTATAAATTGATTAAAACACCAAAGGTTGTGCTGAACACTCAACAAAATAAAGAAAGGAAGATAAGAATGCTTGAAATTATTTAGGATTGAATAAAAATGAAAGGCCAACCTATCCTCTATTTATAGAGATAAAGTGCCCCTTCAAGGTGTTTCTACAAAGGTCTGTGTCCAATTAATGTGTGGCTATGATTCAATCTTCCATAGAGATTCCAAATCCAGGATTCTGGGCCTCTCCCACTTTATGTCATTGTCATTGTCATTGTGAAGGGACACTGCGCATAAGTATAGGTGAAAAAACATATTCACAGGAGAATGTATCTATTCTGAGTTAGGCTTAAATCTAACCCAAAACCAAAAGCCTATGACTTAAAAATTATCCCGGCTTGGTCCAAGCTCAATGCGCATGCTTGGAATAATCCAAAAAATAGGAGAAGAGAGACACTTCTCTGCAAGAAATCCTACCCTTATATTCTCATATGCATATTTAATCTGATTATTTCAATTCTTCATGAACAATGCATGTGAGACTAAGACATGTGCCAACCTTCTGCTTTATTAAAACAAACTATGGAATGTTCTTAAATACACTTTGATACTTAAATAAGACAAATAAATTAATTCATCAAATTGGTGATATAATAGATTCAATATATCTAAAAATAAAGAGTAAGATATCAGGTGATTGGGTATGATGCCAATGTAGTATCTATATTGGATTTTCATAATTAGGCATACATGTGTTACTTTATTTACTCTTTATTTTTAAATTGAATTAGCCATATCGCCATTTGATTCAGGAGTCTTGTGCATTGGGTATGTTTTGTTATTGTGCTACCTACATAGAAGTTTTTTCACGCACTATTGATGTTGCATGTGATTGAAGTTGTTGGAATGAAATTAAATGTAGTTATATTATTAGATTTCATGGGTATTTAGTTATTACTTATTGGGAAGTAGTTTAGTGGTTGTGGGATACAACATGTAATGTGAAGGTAGTTAGTAGAGATGTTGGCTTATCGGTTCTTAATTGATCAATTTAGCCATTTTTGTTTGTATTTTGGCAAAGGTATTAGACTAGACTATTAAGAATTTAAGATAGTTTAACTACTTTGTATTGATGGTACCCAATGCGTCTTATCAATTAGGATTATTTATTAAATCCTGATTGGTTGGTCTATCGGGCTGGAGTCTGAATTGAGACGGTCCAATTAATTAGAAAAAGGGAGAAAGAACCATGATGAATGGTGTTGCTTACGCCCAAATATAGGTGGGCGCAAAAATACCATACTGCCTTCTGACCTATGAATTAAAGATGCTCTCACGTGTCAATGTAGGCAACACAAGACCGACAAGGTTCTTTTTCCGCTTAAAAAATGGGATGAAGAATACTGGCTGATCATGTTCCTTATACCCTCTAATGAGGGAGTTCACATGGGTATCCACCAGGAAGCATAAAAGGGACTAGGGGTTCATTTACATTCGGATCAAATTCAAATAAAATATAACGCTATTTGTGTTCGCATCCTAGAGAAGTCCATTTACGAAATGGATTTTTAACTATCCATTTACATTTATACTAGGAACTGGAGAAAGCGGTGTCGCGATCTCACTATCTGCATTAAGTGATAGAGAAATGGAGAAAACGAAAATTCAAGAAGACAAGAAGGTGAAGTGCTGAATTCATTACCCCACTAGGATTGATGTTAAAGTGCCATATCTGAAATTACATAGATGCCCTTATGAATATTTTTGTTATATTTAATTTATAATTGATTTACTTATAATATACATGAATTTGATAAGGAATTTAGTATTTAAAACTAATTTAATCTTATTCTTTTTATAATCAGACTTAACTGGATCGATTATTATCCAGTTTGAAATCAAAATATTTGTATCCACATTTGATTTGCTTTCAAATGGATTCAAATAGTTTCTGGAAACTGATTTTTGAAATACGGATCTCTCTAAATAGATACAAACATAAATCAAATACAAATTCTTTTACTATTATACATCCCTACAAAAAGGGAAAAAGATTGTTGCCGGATTGCATCCACCCCTACACTAGTGAAAAAACCAATAAGAGGAGTGGCCAAGGCATTGGTCATAGGGAGCAATCCAGCCATCCTTATGAGATGGCGAAGCTATATGCAGATGGGTAGTGATCGTTTCCCCAAATAAAAATAAAAATAAAAAGAGAAGATCTTGTGTGCCTTAGTGAATGTAAAGGTCCATGAAACAACATGATTGGGTCAATACTAGACCAATGAAACATGACTTCATATGAGTTTCAATATAAATGGATTGAATACAAATCAGACATGGTGGGATCTCAATATCCCCTGATTATATAAAAATGTAAATTAAATCCAGATTTTTGACCATCCGATTATAAACTTGTTTTGGTATAACCCAAAACTTCCTCACTTAATCTATATTTTTAGTTGTTTAACTCTTTGTCTCATTCTTTAGAATTGATCAAATCTTCAAGAACCCTAAAAAGATCATTGGTAACTTAATTTTTAATTATTGATTGGTATCTATTTGAATAAGATAGATTATATTTATTCTGAATTATTTAAATTCGAATCCAATTACTACTAATTAGATATGAATACTCCTAAATAGATAGAGATGCAAATAAAATTTGGATTTTCCACAATCCATTTCTTCACAAAACCAATGAAAAAGGCAACTCCAGTCCATGGCCTACATGAATTAATGTACTGGAAAGAAAGATCCACAAAACTTGAAACATCTGGTTGATCACAAGAGCACAAATGAATCAATAGATAAAGGAAGTTTCTCTACCATTATTATGGTAGCACCCATCACCCACTTCTGTTATTAAATATTGGCCCCACACATGAAGAGGTCTTTTTCTCCAAGTCACATCATCTGTTTCAGATGGTAGCTCTATAATTTCCACCTGATTTCTTCATCTAATCTCTTCTCATTCTTCTTCTTCTTGGTAGATTAACCCTGAATTTGGACTCCATTTGATTGGAATTTTGATTTAGAGGACGATTCTGATCAAATTATGACATGGGTTTCCCTTTTATTTAAGATATATATAAAGTCTATGAGATTGCAGAATTGACTTACAGATTCAGATTTTGGAGGGTCATGATCATCAGTTTATGAACTTAGCAGATACCTCATGAACAAAACCCTTGACCTCCTTCATAAACAGACAAGCATCAGGTATTTCCGGAAACGCATAAAAACCATGAACAGACCTCGGATACTCTATCAGCTTTGCTTCTTTCCAAGATCTCCTGAGCCATTTATAGAACTCTCTCTGCCTATCTTTTAATGGGTCAAATCCTCCCACCACCACCATTGTCTCTGGATACTCAATTTCAGTTATATCCACAGCCCTCGGCCCCATCACGTTCACAGCTTCATGATCTCTGTTCTCTCCTTCAGGCAAGAACGCCTTCCAAAGCCAATCCGTCAAACCCATTGACACAATAGGCATCCTCTTCAATCGGATCTCCGATTCCGTCCTCTCCTCACCGCCGAAAAAGGGCTGTATCGAGATTTGCCCAATCACCCTCACCTGCCTGAATTCAGCCTTACCGGCTCTGCACGCGACGTGGTGGGTCAGGTTCCCTCCGGCACTGTCGCCGGCGAGAAAGCAACGTGAGAGGTCAGCATTTTCCGGAAAACCATAGAGTTTCTGTTCGTCGAGGAACTTGAGAGTGTCGAAGCCGTCGTCATATTGTGAGGGGAAGCGGTGCTCCGGCGAGAGACGGTAGTTGACCGACACGATGACGGCGGGGATTTCGTTAGAGAGACGGCGGCAGAAGTGGTCGAATTGCCTTACATTAGGGCTGAGGAAGGCGAATCCTCCGCCGTGAAAGAAGATGATGACCGGGAGAGGGACGTCAGATGGGGTTTTGGTGGGGATGAAGAGGCGGAACCAGAGGTTTCGGGTGGCGTCGATGGTTATATCTAATGTTTTGACACCTCCACGGGGTTTGTTATTGGCGGAGACTTTGAGGAAGAGGTCAATTAGATGCAGTAGACGGCGGTTGATAGTACCGTTACGCCGCCGTGTGAAATTCATGAGGAAGGTAAGGCCATAAAGGAGGATCTTCGGCCTCCATGGAAGCAACGGTGATTCTGTTAACGTGTTTCTCGTCATTCTCCCTCCCCTTCCCTCTCCGTCTCCTTGTCTTTCTCTCTCTCTTTCTTTCCAACATATGTACAAGAGAGGCAGGGTCGGAAGGAAGAAAAAGTACGGAGAAAGACTTGCTTCCATGCAAACACAAAATTCCAATACTTGTGTTGCTCATGCAAATTTTAGGGTTTTGGTTTTTATTCTTGTTGGGTATTAAAGAGATCATTTATTGGCGTGAAAAAAGAAAGGTGTCTATTTTGTATGACTAGACAACTAACGAGTGGAATTTGGCCATTCAGTCCAACTCATATATGACAAGATCTCTTATCGGGTTAAGAGTCAACTACGTTGTTAATGTCCAGTATAAAATGTGATGAAAATTACAAGACTAGTCAAAATAAGAATTTAAACCCTAGTTAGTTTATTCGCGTTTAAAACGCATTTAAAACGGTGTCCCTTTTTTTTACCGTTTTAAATATCATTTGCCGAATTTTTCACAGAAAGTCGGTAAAAAATGGGAACGGGGCTAATTGAAGTTTTTTTGCCGTTTTAAACGCCGTACCGTTTTTTTGACAGAAAAAAAAACGGATTTTAAAAAATATAAACGTTTTAAAATAGAAACGTTTAAAACGAGACTATTTATTTTGATTGTTATCTAGGTATTTAGAGAATTATTATGCCAATTTATGTCTATATATTGCCCTTTTTTTGACACCGTATTATTTAAATATAAACGTTTAAAACACGTATCGTCCGTTTTTTATTTTTTCCCGTTTTTATCGTATTTGACCGTATTTTTGACCTTCCCGTTCACGTTTTGATCCGTTTAAAACATACCCGTACCGAACAATGTTTTTTTGCCGTTCCCATTTTAACTAACAGAGATTTAAACAGCTGTTTAATGTCTTGAATAATACTTACAACTTTGACTGGTGATAAGTAGGTGGGATTCGTTGTCGAGTAGGGTGACAAGTTCCCTATCAACCGCTTCGGTCTAGCCCCTTCTATGTGCATTGAAGTAGACCCCTCGCAGAGCTAATGCGAAGGAAGCAGGGCTTGAGATAGCTAACATGATTTTGCCATTGGAATTCTGAATAACATACCCAAGCCCTCCCTCCCTCCTCACTCATCCCTCCTCCCTCCTCACTCCTCCCTCCTCCCTCCTCCCTCCTCCCATGTTGTTTTTTAATAATTAAAACATAATGGTTTACTAAAATATGAAGTTTCAATCAAAATAGAGCTGGCCAATTGCCAAAATAATGGCTTTTAACATCAAGTAAAAGTGAAACTCTTTCCAAAAAGAAATGAAAGTTTGAAAATATAAAAGAATATATCAATATAAGAGGGTATATAATTGAATCTAATCTAAAATTTGACATTTGACCAATCCTAATCACTTTCTTGAGTCCATAAATGATCAAGATCATTATATATTAATCCCTTTCACGCTTTAGAAATACTCTCCAGTCTTGTCTAAAAAATAGATTTGTCAAAGGATAATTACAAAATGGGAGCTTGATTCCAACTGTTAGCTACCTTGATGTTGCCAGTCATTCGATACATGCTGAAGGGGCTGGTGCACTTGAGAGGATTTGAGTCCCTATTCATTATTGTGTATTGATTCAACCTACCTTGTATAGTCATAGTTATCTTGTTTTGAGTCAGCTTACCTTGTATAAGATATTCACTTATCTTATATACTAAATACTACTTATTTGATATACTTTTCCAATGGGACGTTGGCTTGGTCATACATAGTACTTGAAATCCGGGATGAAATAGGTGAAACCAGCTCATGTAAGAGGACAATGACATTGGTTTTGGTTGAGAATAAGAGGCGAAACCAGTGGTGTAAGTTTCATGTGGCATCTATAGTTAGTTTTGTCGGAAGTTCTAACATTTCGTGTTGGGTTTGTCTAAGCTGGGAGGGACATTGAGGTCCATTAATCTGACCAATTGACCCAGTTGATACTTGATACCCATGATACGATATCGATATGGATCAGCTTGTATTGACCTAGATAAGATACTGGACATTACATTGATACAGAATCAGGTATGTATCGATATTGGTCTCTGATGATATCAACACAATTCAGCTGATTCAATGCTGATTACTTAAACCATACACCGGAGAGGATGGATCCTCTTTGTTCTTAATAAGAGTGCTTGTGATGAATTTGATGTGTATTTTGACTTGTTGGTCATATGGCAATATAAAGCTTTGAAACTTTAATACATTTTGAAAATCAAATAAGTGATGAAAAATACAAAGGATAGTAGATGTTGCTATTTTAGTTTGTACATGAGGAGTAATATTTTTAATCAATACAATGGATAGATGCTAATACATAGGGGTAAATTAAGTGGCGCTCAGCATGTGTCATCCTCTCTCCTTCCTTTTTGAAAAATACTTCTTTGTCTTCCTGTGTTTAGTTCTATGATTGGTGCATCTCGTTAGCTCACCCAAAGCTTACTGTATGCCCAATCCTTCCCTCCCTTTTTTATTTTTTTTTATTAAGTTGTGCTATAAAAATTGAAATGTGACTAGTTTATTAATCCTATGCAATGATTTTGAAGAAAAAAAATATATATACAATAGATAGATACTAATATATAGGGGCAAATTATAATTATTGATTTTCTTTTAAGATAAAGTTGTGCTATGAAAATTGAAATGTGATCAGTTTAAATCATACCTTTTCTATTTGGTGATTGGAATTTCCAAATCATGGTTTTGCATGAGATATTAAGTGGTGTTTTTTTTTTTTTTTTTTTTTCTAACAACGGGTAACTAGACCCGCGGGCGCATACTGACTCCACAATCTTATAGATCGGGTCATATCGGGGTTGAAAGGGAATCATTTAACTTTCATTGAAAGCAATAAAGAGCACTAAATGCTCGTACCAAGTTCATTGCTCATCAACTGTGCTACCCCCTTGGATTCACATTAAGTGGTTAGTACATGAAAACTTTCATGGATTAGTGGTCATGGTCAGTCCACATGAAGTTTCTATTACATTAATTAAATGGTTGAAAGCTTTCAATGAGTTGGTGGACCGCAAGAAATTTCTCCCTCTATGAAATATATGTACAGGACCAAGGACGAAAATGTAGAAAAGAATACCAATAATTTGACTCATTTCAAGTTTCACATGCTTCCCTTTCACTTGATTTTAGTCATTTTACAGAGAGAGAGAGAGAGAGAGAGAGAGAGAGAGAGAGAGAGAGAGAGAGAGAGATTCGTTGGCGCAAACTATATATTCCTCTATAAATAAGAGATCTTCTATTCTTCCATAGCTAAGCCACAAAGGAATAATTTGGACGTTTCATTATCTAAAAATGGAAAAAGTTCCAAATCGATAAATTCCATTAGTCATCCTTTGTGCTTTAACTTATTCGTTATATAAACCCATTCTACTTCAACCTTGGCGCATCACTATCAAACCTTATTCTTTGTATCCTATCATTCCTTTAGGGTTTAGTTGAAAGTCTACGTACCATTAAGTATAGAAAATAAAGGCAAAAAAGTTTTCTGTTGGAGGAGGGAAGTTAAAAATAAAATTAAAAAAAAAAAGAAGAAAGAAAGAAAGAAAGAAAGAAGAAAAAAAAAAATAGAAAGTTTTTACCATACCCTAAACCAACATCATAAAAATGAGGACTGATCATATGAGATTAGTAATTAAATTTAATTTTTCCTCTCTCTCTTGGAGACACGGATCATGCTAAATTAAACTTATTACAGACTCATCATGTAATTAGTGAGGGAATTATTTCACTAAAAAAAAAAAAATTAACCAGGGAAGTGCAGCAGCCATGGACGTAAGGGCAAGGAAACATCAAAATGAGTCATTTCGCTACGAATCATTTAGCCACGTGGTTCTCTTCGTTCCCTTTCATTCTTTATTATTATTATTATTATTATTATTATTATTATTATTATTATTATTAGGTGCAAGTAGCTTTCATTCTTTATTAAATATGTAAGATCAAACACCAAGAAACACGAATAATAAAGAGACAATAGATCCGTACGACACAAAGATTTAACGAGGTTCACACACCAGGGTGGTGTGCTATGTTCTCGGGCGAAGAAGAACATGATTCACTATGCAGAAGATAAATTACACCCTAGCAACGGCAAGGAAAAACTCGTCCTGAAACCCTAGCTCGAAAAACCCCAAAATACAGTGACTTTCTCAACAAGCAACAATACATTATATATACTCCAAATCGCGGGTTGACCCATCGGGTTGTGGTCGATCCGGTCAAACTATACCTCGGGGCGTAGCCTCCGCACCCCCATACGAGATCAGTGATGCCAAGCCTATTGGCCCAACCCCTCTGCTTCCATCACAGATCTCAGAAAATTTTCCATTTGGGTCACCACCAAAATATGTCGAATCGGGTCAATCTTCAAAACGGATCAAGAATTTGAGACAAACTTAACAAAATATTTCATGAGGGATACCCTAATGCAAAAAAAGTCATAAAGGATTTTTGGCCATATCAAGCTTCATAAAATAAAGATTAATGGGTTCGGCTCGATTTGATGGAATTCGGTTTGGTTTAATTCATTCTCATCAATTAATTTAAGGCAATGTATAAAACATGAGCATGTTCCATTCCATTGATAGATTATTAGTACATGTTCAGATTCATGGTAGTCATGCTTAAAGAACTAATCAAATTATACACGGACTAATTGGATTATAAACGATTGATTATTAAACTGCCCTTTCCATTGCGCAGGATATTCAGCACCTCACATCGTTTCTTCAGCATTGTTCTTTCTTCCAAATTTTGAGGTCAATCAACGGTGTCGCTGCAACATTGGCTATAGGAAGGCATAGTTTTATTATTATGTTTGACTTCTTGGCCAATCTCCACTCCATTTTATTCACGGTCCATTGCTAATCAATAGATCTCATTTTACCAAAACATGGAAGCTCTCACTCTCATGCAAGGTTTATTTGTCAAATTATATTCCCAACATTAAACATAGGGTTTGCTTGATTTTGTTTCTAGAAACGTGTTTTTCTTTGCTCAGAAATAGAAAAAATACTTAAAAAACCATTTGATTTTTATGTTTTGCTCCACTTATTTTTCAAAATTGAAATAGAAATTTATGTTTGTTTCTGTGTCTAGAAACATGAGTCAAACTTATTTTTCTTGTTTTTGTGTCTAGAAACAAGTGGGAGAGATAAAAATTGTGAAAAACCATATACATCATTTGACCTACCCCAACCCTAACCAATTGTTGAAACTTTTTGATACCCAGAAGCGGTGACTTCAACCTAGTTTTGCGAAGTTCACAGTTCTTGACTGCCTTCATCCTTCTAAAGCTCATCTCCACGAAGCATACCTGCAATTCTAACATCATGCCTTCACTTGTAAGCTGCATACCTGCAACATTGTGTCTTTATCCGTATCTTGAACCCGAGAGCACCCCTTACTGCATTGTTGAAAACATTCTAGAAACAGAAAATTCAAACACCTTTTTGCAATTCCAAAAATTGTTTCTTAGCATAGAAATAAGTTTATCAATTTTTGTTGTTTTTAGACACAGAAACAGCAGAAACAAAATCAAATGGACCCTAGATTAAGAAAAATTATTAGTAATAATAAATCAAATATAACTCATACTTGAAGCCATAGACATGAACGCTAACAAGCCAAGCCAAAGGATGAAACTGGAACTTTTTCCCTATGTAACTTGATTGCATTGTAAGAGACATAGGTTCTCTGTAGCAGTGTTGCTAGGATAGAGACCAATCTCGTATGAAGCCTTAGGCCTCCAAACATATATTCGTAATATGCTGAGTGCACAAGTTAGGCAATACAGTAGGAAGTACTGGGGGCTAAATCTCGTTCTAGTGCTAGCAACCCTCGAATCCACAAGGTACAAAAACCTTAATTAATTCCAATGGAAAGAAGAGAAAGAGAAATTGAATTAACTCATAAAATGGGAAATATTTTTATTTCATCTAAAGTGAACTTTTTATAAGAAGGTTGTATGACAATAGACACTAAATCAAAACAAAATAGAAGCAAAGTAAAATAAGAAAAGGGAAAATTACACCTATCTCCCTTATACTTTGCCGAAATTACATGTGGATCCAAGGGTTTGGACGATGACGCCCCCTTCCCCTATATTTTTTAAGATTCTTATAATTAGGTCCAATCCATTAGTTACCGTGAAATTGTGACTGTTAATTAGTGACGTCAGCTTACATAATATATTCTAATTCTGAAAATACCCTTATATACATATGAACTTACCAATATACCGTTCCATTAAAAGGGACAAAAGAGGGTTTTTCTCTTTCTACCTGCTTCACTCTTCTTCAACCTACTTTATTCTGCAACTGCTTCGTGCTTCTTCAACCCTCCTGCTTCATCCTTCAACCTGCTTCCCTTGAGAAGAAGACATTTGCATGGAGCACCACGGATAAGATAAGAGAAGATAGCAGCCTCGGCATCCGTAATTTTCCTCCGTCGTGTTGTGTTTAGTCTTTCTCTTTTGTGTGATCTTTTCACTCTTCATCTCCTGTGGATAGTTGTCCTGTCCAGAATTCCAACATTTTGGAAACCGCCCTTTCAAGGTTTGGTATTGTGCAAAAAAGAAATTGGTCTATGCACCACTTCATGAATATCCGAGATCACAAATAGGAAGATTCAGTCAGAGTCCATGCTATTAGAATGGTTTTCAAAACAGCACAATCTGAAAAACCTTCAGGCATAACTAGTTAAGTTAGTAATTTTATATGTTCGGTAAACGAATTAACTTTTTCTCCCTTAGTACCGAAAATGGGTCTCTGTTGATTTGTATTGATTCAGACTTAAAATCACCCAACCACACATCCCAGAATCTCTAGAGCCATAACAATTAAGAGCTCCCAAGTCTAATTTCTAAAGCAAATTTGCTTATAAGAACCCTAATTATTCTAAACCTTAGATGAAACATATCTTAAGCATCCGGAACACGTGTCAAACAATCAATGATACCCCTCAGATAATTGAAACTGCCAACCACAACAGACCCAGAACCCCCACACTTTCAATGCCCAATCTAAAGACGGATGGAACAAAGTAAACATAAATATTCAGCAGAGCAACTAACTTGATTAATAAATTCCCATCTTAGAAGAGCCCCATGTAAGAGAGAGCGACATCAGGGTCGATGCTTTCGTCGTCGTCCTAGTAATCGCAAGCCTCACCTTCTTCTAGCTCAGTCGCTTCCATCTCTCCTGCAACACCAAACCCTAACCCCTTCCTCTCATCCCTACTCCCTAGTAAGAGCATCAAAACCGTTCAAATTCCCCACCCAAATTGGTCTTATCCTATTAAGATTTTATTTTTTTTTTCATTGAAGGGTAACATCGTCTTTTGAGGTTTAAAACTAACAGCATACTAACACCGTCAAAGCTAGGGGAGGGGGCGTAATTCGTCGAAATCCTTGGATCCATGTGTAATTTCAACAAAATACAGGGGAGGGGGATGTAATTTTTCCAAGAGAACTATAATGGGAAACTACAATTGCAAAATCATGCATAAAACTTGGGAGGCCTGGTACACCTCTCAAACGTGTGAATTTGGATTTCAAAATCGTTGCTATTCATCGAATGATCTATAGAGCACTGGATGCAGTTTGCGAAAAGGTATTATGGCTCCCATAATTTCAACCGAGTCGAAACTTACGACCTTCAAAAGTTGAGTTGTAAAAATCAATACTTTCAGCCTAATCGGGTAGATTTCTACCGATCCAGGATTTCTTTAGAATCCTTCTCTACATCAGTTAGGAGACCCATCTTACATATGGATTTCCTTATTGAACCAAGACAAGAAGGATAGTGTGTCTGTGCTAATTAAGTGGGCAAGTAGACTACAATACAAAACATGTAACAATATCCTGCGTTGTCTTGGTGATCACATTTGTAATAGAGGATGGACTTCAGTGCAATGGTAAGGTTGCTCCATTGTAACTTGGTGGTGATCGATTCAACTCGGGAAATAATCTCTCATTGAAGTAGTAGGTAAGGCTATGTACATTTTGACCCTCCTTAGACCTCGTAATGGAGGGAGCCTCGTGCATTGGTGGTACAGACACTAAATTTAGATCAAAATAAAGGACCCTTCAGACATTGATATTCGGCCAACCCTGACCCAAGAAGTAATATTTAATTTCTCCAACAACAATGATTTTTACCATTTCTTACATAGCAATGTTTTTGCTGACTATTTTTCGTAAAAACGTGCGTACTGTAATTTTTCAGCTTGCAAAAAACCCCCACTCTAAACCGAATAAAGAATAAATAACCTTACCGGCAACTATATCCATCTCTTTATGTCTAATCACATATGGATGTTTTTATTCGAAGGAAGCATACGTCGATCTAGCTTTCTATATGAAAAAGTAGTCAAAGCACAACTATAAAGTCTGAAGTACTCGAAAAGGCACAGTAGATTAGTGCTCGTCTACTAATTGATATCATATGGCCGTCTTATCTTGGAGGTCAATATACACTATCCTCGAATATGCCATTGAAACATTCATGATCTCAAGAACACTGTTAAGTGACACAACTCATCCCACCTTCTAGAAATTTGTGATTGAATTTCTCATACTAAAGCTGACGAAACACTGTTATGATTAATCAGTCTTAAAGATAATTAAGTTCAAATGCAGTATATATGCAGTGTTCAGTCTTAAAGAAAGAATATATGCAGTAAGAATCTATTAAAAAAAAAAAAAATAGTAATAAAATATAAAAGCAGTGTTCAGTCGGATTCGTAGGCTGTTTAATTAAGCACTAGGAGTGAATTCTTTCTTTGTAAGGAATTAAAAATAGAGGTCATCATCTATACGAAATTGTTGCACCCCACAAGAATTGGATTCTTTTCTTTTCTTTTTCTTTTTTTATTTTTTTCTATTTTTTTATTTTTTTTCTATTTTTTTATTTTTTCTATTTTTTTATTTTTTTATTTTTTATTTTATTTTATTTTTTTTATTTTTTTATTTTTATAGAAATTGGATTCTCTTTCACACTTCCTCCCCTACCATTATATTCTTTGTCCTTCATTCTAACTGCCCTTGTCCGAATGACAATGCTGATGCTCACCATTAGTTGTGCTTCACTTGTTATCAGTAGCAACAAATTTATGAGGAAGTGTTTTTAGTGGGAGAGTGCAGCTCCTATGCATGTCCGAGGGTTAAAAGGAGAACATAAAGCATCACGGCATCAGTTTTTATTTCATGGGTGGTGGATTGGTCTTTTCACCTTATATGTGTTTAGGCGTAGGGTCACACTCCCCCAAAATTAAGAAATCATTTTCCCAAATTTATTAATAAGTTTATGGAGAGGGTTTCTTGAGCAAGAAACATAGGGATTGCACAAATGGGTTGCGAGAAAATAGCAACGATCCTAGGAGGGTAGCAGGGTCATTTCATATGAGAAGGAGAGAGATAGACATAGAGGTGCTAACTTACCCTACTCGAACTACTCAAAGAACCTATTCCCTTAAACTTAATGTTCATTTTCTACCAAAATAATAATAATAATGTTCATTGTTTTATCAAATTAAGCTGAACAATCATCAACAATTTTACTAAGGTTACTCCCCTTTTTAAAACTATGTGACATCTCTATCTGTCTTGTGCATTGTTGTAGCCAGCCAGACTTATTTACCCATTCTACATGGTTATCGACTTTCCAAGATGGGGTGGTTTTTTGTAATTTCCCCTATTCCTCCTATTATGGAAAAACATACACTATCATTGGGGGCGTGTCGCACAAACCGAAAGAGTAGCAAGCACAAGCGCGGAAGGCATCAATGCAAACCCAAACGAACGGTTTGGACCATAGTTAGCAAATTCGGATTCGGGAATTATTCGGGCGGAGAATTATTCGGAATAATTCGATTGATTAATTTAAGGATTCGGTCAAAAAAGTGGACAAAATAAAAATCGGAGTCGGATTCGGATTCAAGAATTATTCGATTAAAAAAATAAAAGTCGGGCAAAAAATTCGGATATTATTTTTATAGTTTATTGTATATTTTTTATTTATCAAGTTATTAACTTGATTTGTATACTTAGAAAGAGCAAATTACTTTATACAATAAAGTAAAAAACTATAAAACAATTATCATTGAGCAATGGAAGCAATGGTTATTGTAATCCAATTTCTACTCATGAAATAGATTAGGCCCCAAAAGAGTGAAAGCAAGATTACAACTACAATAAAACAAATAAATAAATTGACCACAAAAAATTTTCACTATCATTTTGCTTGGTTTCACAAGACCCATATTGCACTAAGACGCACTAATTTTTCAAAATTAAAGCAACAATATAAAAGAAGATTGATTGATACGGCGATATGAATCTGTCTTGGTCCCCCGGAACCTCAAATTATCCATCAAGGCTTGATATCTCCCCTATCTTAGGATGAACTGATGAAGTTATGAGAAGAAATGAAACAAAGAGTAGATTCGTACGATTGTTACAGAAGAATTAGGTGGGAAAAAAAGATGGGAAGAAGGAGGCGGAAATTTGTGGGAGAAGAAGATGAAAAAAAAAAAAAAAAA
>NC_056558.1:13376528-13378420 GCF_013358625.1 Macadamia integrifolia | reverse complement strand
GTTTCATATATGATTTTTTTTTTTTTATATACTGTTTAAGTGTACCGAATAATTCGGTTCGGCCCGAATTATTTGCGTTTTAAATTCAAATTAGTAAAATGCGCGTTTTTTTACCGAATTTTATTTTTAATTCGGATTCGGTCCGAATTTTTAATTTAATTCGGAAAATTTTGGTTCGACCGAATAATTCGCGAATTATTCGGCCGAATTGATAACTAGGGTTTGGACCCCACCAAGTGACCTATCTGGTTTAAAGCTGATGCATAGGTCACGAGTAGCCCAACCGACCAACCATCCTGAAAAGCATCGATCATCGAGCGGCTAGACAACGCCAGCATATGAGGTAACGGGGCTGCCCCGCTGCAGGGTATTGAAACAACAAAGCTCAAAATGGCACAAGGACCATAACTAAATGTTGGACCCTAGGCCTCACCAAGAGGCAACACATGCAGTACGTTATTCGTTTGGAATAAGTAGTTCGACAATCGAACCACCTGATCCAGGTTGCTTGGCATAAGAGTCCTATGGGTTTCCTTATCGAAATGCACCTTAATGGACCATCCAGGTCCATCACGTGATCTACAGGCAAAATGCATGTTAGTCCTAATATAGAAAGGAGTCTCGAGAAGATATCGAGTCCTCCCTAGAAAGGGATATGGCTAGTACATGGAATCCTCATAATTGGGAATTTTTTCCTATTCACTCTCCTAATACAACTCCCACTATGTATGGATTCTTACCAGTGCTAGGAAGCATGCCAAGATTGAGACTCTCTCTATTGCTGCCATTCTTTATTTATAAATACCCAGGTAAATCCCCCTTCAGAAGGATCGATAATTTTCCATTCTTACTAGAATTTTTGTTTGCAGAGATATCTGACTTAAGCATCGGAGAGTCCCCCGTCGAATCAGCCTAAAGCTCACTCTCTTGTGTTCTTCTCTGTGCAGGTTCTGTAAAACTGTCTAGGACAATTTCTGGCTGCAACACCTCCCTTTCCTTTCTTATTCTTCCCTTCTTCTCAGGCTCCTGTTCCGACTCCTATTTCGAATCTCTTGGCCTCTCCCTTATTTTCACCTACTCCGCTCATTCCTATAGTATCTCCATCATCTTGTCTTTTTCTATTACTCATTTTGTTTCACACATTTAGCAATGAGTTTTCTTCCTCACCTCATCATACCTCTCTTTTACACCTTTCTGTGAATCGCTTGAATAGTATCTATTGCCATAGCAATGGTGAATAAAAATACTGCTATGAATAAAATTAGACCCTAAAATTGATGTCACCTCACTTATTACAAGGAAAAAAAGAGTGTGGATAGCACATGTTCCATCTCTTGACAAACGATTAGTCATGTGTGAACAACAACTCTACATGGAAATAAAGAGAAAACATATATAAGAGGGTGAACAAAAGGTGGCTGCTGCCTACGTTGTAGCTTTTTGCTCGCAGCCAAAGAAATAGAATCTTGAAGTGTATTTTTTAAAATGTAAAATTTTAAGTGGATATTTATGAAGTCAAGAGAGAAGATAAATTATTCTAATTCTCTGGGTTAAAAGAAGGGTTGTAGTTACGTTATTAAAACCTTAATAGTAGCCAAATTTTTCCTGAGAAGAATGACTTTCCCTCCTCTTCTTCTTTCCACTTGACCATTATTTGTTTTTTGTTTTTTATTTTAATGGAAAATATATTAAAACAAAAGAGAAAAAAAAGATACACTAGGCAAAGCCTAAACCTGCTTAAACAAGGGCAAAGGACGTACCCATCAAAAGCCAGCCCAACAAGCGAGGGACTAATCAAGCCAGCCCTAAGAGAGGAATTGGCCAGGGATTCAAAATAAGGGGAAGGGGAAGGGGAAGGGGAAGGGGAAGGGGAAGGGGAAGGGGGGGGGGGG
>NC_056558.1:13331881-13376508 GCF_013358625.1 Macadamia integrifolia | reverse complement strand
GGGAGAACAAGCATAGAAGAAAGAGAACAAGTAGACAAATCCAAACTAATGCATGATACAACAAAAGGGGAGAGAAAATCCAAATTATGAAAAAGATGATACATCGAAACTAAGAGGGAAGAGAATAACGGAAGGTCCCAAGATGAAGCATGCGCAACCATCATTATTGATAATATAAGAGTTTCACTAAATACAAATCAGTAGGATATTTGGTAATTACAGATAAAATAATCAGTTTTTCTGCTAATAATTCATAATTTAATACAATTTAATTTATCTTGCTAGCCGCAAGAATTGTTCAAGAAGCTGATCTTCTGAGCCCTCCATTTGAGTTTTTTTTTCTTAACTTACAATTAATCCATTATTTCTTACTATCTCTCATCTCTAAATTTGTAAGATTTGAGAGGTAACCATGGGAGTTAATCACTTAGTGAACTTTGCAGAAACGTTATGGACAAATTCCTTGATCTCTTCCATAAACTGAGAAGCTTCAGGGACTTTACGAAACAAATAGAAAGCATGAATTACGTTTGGATACTCTAATAGCTTCACTTCTTTCCCAGATCTCTTCAGCCACTCGTAGAACTCTCTCTGCCTATCCTGCAACGGATCAAACCCTCCCACCACCACCATCGTCTCCGGATACTTCACTTTACTTATCTCCACCGCCCTCGGCCCCGTCACGTTCGCTGCTTCATGGTCTCTATTCTCTCCTTCCGACAAGAACGCCTTCCACATCCAATCCGTCCGCTTCAGCGTCACCAGTATACCCTTTTCCAGCCGGATCTCCGATTCCGTTCTCTCTTCGCCACCCAAGAATGGCTGTATCGAAATCTGTCCGATCACCCTTAACCGCCGGAACTCCATTTCTCCAGCTCTGCATGCCACGTGGTGTGCCAGGTTGCCTCCAGCACTGTCACCAGCCAGAAAGCACCGGGAAAGATCTGTATTTGCCGGAAAATAGTCGATTTTTGTTTCGTCGAGAAATTTGAGAGTGTCGAAGCCATCGTCGTACTGTGACGGAAACCTATGCTCCGGCGATAGACGGTAGTTGACGGAGACAATGACGACAGGGGTATTGCTGGCAATGCGACGACAGACACGGTCGTAGTACTTGAAATCAGGGCTGAGGAAGGCGAAACCTCCGCCGTGGAAGAAGATGATGACGGGAAGGACGACGTTGGAGGGGATGTTGGTGGGGATGAAGAGACGAAACCAGAGGTTTCTGGTGGCGTCTATGGTTATATCTTTGGTTTTGACACCTTTCCGGGGTTTGTTTCTCGCCGGGATTTTGAGGTGTGCCAACTTGACGAGAGGACGGTTAACAGTACCGTTTCGACGTTGTACTAAATACAATCCAACAGTCAGGCAAGCGAGGAGGATCCTCACCTTCCATGGAAGCACCGGCGAAGTTGGTGACATGTTTCTTGGCATTCTCTCTCTTCTCTCTCTCTAAAGGAGGAAGAAGATGGCTTGCAAGGGAACACAGAACACAGGTCAAAAAGGATCACCCACCTTCCACCCACCTTCTCTTGTCCACAGACAAAAGGGAAAGGAAAAGGAAAATGAAAAAGAAAGAAGACGTTAGATTTTGCAGAAGTCAAGAATCTAAGGAGGAATTGTGAGCTATTTACTTCCATAAATATCCTTACTCTGTAAATGATTGGGATGAGGTGTTGGTTTGTTAACACGTACGTGGAGAGGATATATTGTATTATGTCTTTTCCAAATTTGTGAGTCACGTTAGTAGTCAAAGTTTGTTATTGCCAGTTGATCACAATTCACAAACCACCAAGATTTGAGACTTTTTTTTTTTTTTTAAGAACAAGATTTGAGACTGGAATCTGTGCATGTTTATATATAGGTACATATCAGAGTTCAGCACCTGTCTCGTTTATACTTATATACATGTTAACAAGGGATATTTATTGAAGGAACATATGTTGGCTTCTCATACATGTGTGCTCGAGTCCAGTGAATCTTTACATACTTGAATGTATCGGAACAATCCTGATTCTTGGATATGTCATCTATTTTCTCTCTCCTCATTTAATAGTTGTCATATCCATGGATTATGGACGTTTACATATATTCATTTACGTGAAGATTCACTTTTCCCACGTGCATGTGCCTTTGCATGAATTGTAGATTCACTTTGCACCAATGTTTTAGAGACTTATGCTTGCTCCACTTGTCATTTATATGATGAAAATGGGGTATTTATGAAAATAAAAGTAACATTTGTTAGCTTCAAATACCTACGCCCGTGCAGAAAAATTAAATTCCTGGCTCCTATGTGTTGTTTTAGGTATTGAACACGTGAGTAAATCTATCATGAATATTTAATAAAAGAACAAAAAAGGGTGAGCAGACCAACCTTTGTCACACTTTCCTTCCCCTTTGGAAATGAGCTCACGCCCTTCTCATCCTAGTCCTCCCTTTTCGTTGAGTTGCTAACTTAAAAAAAACTTACAGTGTGATCGACTCTCTCCTTGAAAAATCAATGAGGAAAAAAAAAAAAACTGCAAAAGTATAATCATGTGGACATTGCTTCCCTTGTTCTCGCCCATGCTTGCACTTCCTTGCGAATTTCATGAGCCCGTAGTAATCAGCTCAGGAATTATTCGTTTATCTATTTTATGGTTTCAATTCTACAAACCTATTAGAATGATATGGCATTATAATAATAATAATAATATTATTATTATTGTTATTATTATTATTATTATTATTATTATTATTATTATTATTAAAAACATGAAAAGAAACATATTTCATGGATCATAAATTTGAAATGGAATTCATCGTGACTGATTTCCATTTTCAGTCAATTTTGGTTCATTTTGATGTATTAAAATAAAAAAATAAATATGAATATTTTTTAAGAATAAATTTATAAATCTTGGGTTTATAAAAAGGCTCGTGGAAAACAATACTTCAATTTAATATATTTTAAAAAGTTTCCTATAAATAAGGAGGTCGTTGGCTTTTCAAGAGTTACCCGCTCAACCGATGGGAGAGCTGGGATGGAAAAAGTATAATGCACTTTTCTAGGGGGAGGAGGAGAGAGTAGACAGATTTGAGTATTGTGTTAGTATACCTAACATTTTCCCTAAAATATAAATAGCAACCTAATGCATAAAGTTCCTGCTACTACAGAGTTAGTCTAGGAAGGGAAAATATATACAATCTTACCCAATCTTTTTCTTAAATATATATAATCATCATTCATTTAAAAAAAAAGAAAATTAATTACCTGATGCAAATTGATATGATGGTTATGGCAAAGCCACGAGGTTGATCAAGTCAACCATACACATATGTCCCAAGCCGTCCATATATATTGGTTTCTGTATTTTTTTTTATCTTCTTTATTTTTTTGTGGTAAAATTATGTATTTTTTCCGGCTAATAGAATTTTGACCAATGGATATCAAAATATTACTTTTTAAATCCGTCTACCCCATTCTCTCACCCCCCCCAAAAAAATCCAAGGCTAAAAGTGAGAGAATAATACGATAATAATTAAAGAGGTTCACGTTCTTATACAAAAAGATTCACGTACGCCTCAGTGATTTCATTCATTCTCTCTCGACAGGATATATAGATCACTGGATTGAGTGAACTTATGCAATGAAGGTAAAGGAGAATTAATCCATTGCACATACAAGTGAGCCTGGATATACATGTGAAGATTCAATACTTATTTCGTTTTCTGTCATTTAAAAAGTGACAAGAGATTTGAAAATAAAAAAATTTAGGTATTAGACACTCACATGTATGCCTAGGTGATCGTACGTGTAAAAGATCCAATCTTAAGGCTAAGTAGGTGTGTGAATGTTCTTGTACGAGAATATGATCCAACGAATTTGGTTCTATAACACGTATGTTCCCCTGGAGGCAATGTCAGGATTCAACACTTCTCCCTTTAACTTTCATATATATATATATATATATATATACACACACACACACACACACACACACACACACACACACACACACACACACACACACACACACACACTCCTCTGTACCTTTAATGACAAAAAATGATACAGGTAATGAAACATCACATGGACATCATGTTGAACGTAGTACAATTGATCTAGCCTCTTAATAAATAGGAAATATGGCCACATAACGTGTTTATCTATTCCTCACATGTGAGAATTCAATACTTATCCCACTTCTTGCCATTAAAAGAGTAAAAAATGATGCATATATAGAAGCAAAAGGATTAGGTTTTAGATCCTCACATGTACATTTAAATTCTACTATGACATGGTCCATCAATAGTATTAGAGTTTAACTAACTCCCCCGAGGATTAGTCAAGGTGGGCGTAAGCTGACCTGAACGCCTTGGTTAAAAAAAAAAAAAACTCCAAATCAATACAATATTAGTAGGCCGGTTCGTAGTTCCGGTGAAAATAAGCATTTTTTATTAGTATTTTTCATAATTTCATACAATTTTGTCTTCCAAGAACTGGACAAGAAGCTCATCTTGATGAACACTCAATGTGAGTTTTTATTTACTTCAGTTCAGACTATTAATTCATTCTCTCTCTCTGTCTCTCTCTCTCTCTCTCTAAATTTATGAGATTGAGTGGTAACTATGGGAGGTGATCATTTTGTGAACTTAGCAGAAACATTATCGACAAAATCCTTGATCTCCTCCATTAACTGAGAAGCTTCTGGCACTTCACGTAACACATAGAAAGCATGAATCGCGTTTGGATACTCTAATAGCTTTACTTCTTTCCCAGATCTCTTAAGCCACTCGTAGAACTCTCTCTGCCTGTCTTGCAAAGGATCGAACCCTCCCACCACTCCCATCGTCTCCGGATACTTCATTCGCCTAATATCCACCGCCCTCGGCCCCGTCACGTTCACTGCTTCATGGTCTCTGTTCTCTCCTTCCGGCAAGTACGCCTTCCACAGCCAATCCGTCCGCTCCCTCGTCACAAGTATACCTTTTGCCAACCGGGTCTCCGACGCCGTCCTCTCTTAGCCGCCGAAGAAGGGTTGTATCGAAATCTGCCCTATCACCCTCAGCCGTCGGAACTCCACTTCTCCAGCTCTGCATGCCACATGGTGCGCCATGTTGGCTCCGGCACTGTCACCAGCTAGAAAGCACCGTGAGAGATCTGAATTACCCGGAAAATCATCGATTTCTGTTTCATCCAGGAACTTAAGAGTGTCGAAGCCGTCAACGTACTGTGACGGTAAGCGGTGCTCCGGCGATAGACGGTAATTGACGGAAACGATGACGGCAGGGGTTTTGCTAGCAATGCGACGACAGACTTTGTCGTAGTACTTGAAATCAGGGCTGAGGAATGCGAAACCTCCGCCATGGAAGAAGATGATGACGGAGAGGAGAACGTCAGAGGGGACTTTTGTAGGGATGAAGAGACGAAACCAGAGGTTCCGGGTGGCGTCTATGGTTATATCTTTGGTTTTGACACCTTTCCGCGGTTTGTTCCTCGCCGGGGTTTTGAAGTGTCGAAATCCAAAGTTGATCAGGCAACGGTTTAAAGTACCGTTGCGCCGCCGTACCAAATACAATCCAGGGGTCAGGCAAGCGAGGAGGATCCTCGACTTCCATGGTAGCACCGGCGATGCTGTCAACGTGTTTCTTGCCATTCTCTTTCTCTCTCTCTACGCGATTAAGAGTAAAGGTTACTCATTTGAGAAAACGCACCTTCTTTTCTCCTTCCCATCTCAAAGGAGAAGTCATTAGAAAAGGAAAAGGAAAGACTTGAGGGTGCACATTACGAATGAGTGACTCACGTTGGCAGTTAAAAGTTTGTTGTGGTCACAAGTTACTGTGTAGCATTTTTTTTTGAGTGATGATCGTTAAGAATATTTCATGAAGAACATATACCTAGTTACCCAGACGGAGACGGCCAAATGGTTCAATTCTATTGTTAAAACCTGTAATATTTCTGAGTCTAGATCAGGTTGTCGTATGAGAATGTTATATATCTTTTGTGTGAATTCTACATGTTCATCACAGACTTGTATAAAAATGTTTAACATTTGAAGTGTGGATCAGGTGGTTCTTATACGAAGGACCACATTTTCGTATGGTTTGATTCATACAGATGGAATTCACGACAGAATTTTTTCTTAGAAGGATTCTATTTGTATAGGTCAGTCCCATACGAGAATGATCAGCCATCCTTAATTTTCTTGGTAGTTCTTGGTAGTAACTAGTGAGTCCAACTAAGCAATGATCTGTTTCTCTCCACTCATCAGTCCGTTTTTTCTGTGCTTTATGTAATGAATTCTATAAGTCGATCTGTGAGAATAAAGCAGAGATATGATAAACGAAAGTCTAAAGCGTACCGCATCTTCCTTACCTGTCCAGCTCCTTCTCGCCTTCAAATATTCTATCGCAGCCTCCTTAGCTGTCCACCCAACGCGAGAGAGAGAGAGAGAGAGAGAGAGAGAGAGAGAGAGACGAAGGAATAAAAGGTCGCTTCAAATATTTTCTTTCCCTCCTCGGGGTCGTTTTGGCTTCAAATGATTCCATCATGGGTTACTTTTTGCCTTCTGTGCAAGGGCATCAAGTTATGGAAAGTCTTCCTTCACCTAGGGTGGAGTAATTTAAGCCACGACATCAAACCTCTAGTTTTCCTTCGCCTAGGGTGGAGTAAGATCTTTTTTAAGTCATTACCTCTAACCTCTGAATTAATTTGGTAAAATATAATTTTGATCACAGTGTTGAGGTTTTATGGGGATCACAGAAGTAAAAATTTTACCCCAAAAGCAAATAATCTGATGTAAAGACTTATAAGGGCGTAGAAACTCGGTGTGCCTCTAAGGATGGAATCGAAAAATATTTTGATGGTTCCCACGTGAAGAAGAAGATGGGAAGATCTTAGGCCCTCCATGGTTTGAGAAATCGGTATTGAGAATGGGATCGGTCAAGGTTGATACCAATCTAGATCGATCAGGGTCAGACAAAAATACCTATGTTTTCAATTAAACAAAAAAAATTAAGACTATTTGACCCTTTGTCCATACTGATCAACCGATACTATATCGACCAAGAATTAAGATCGATCAAGTTCAATTCTGATCCAATTCATTCGATCCTGATCGATCCACTCCGATTCCTCAAACCATGGTGGAGGGGGAGATTATTAGAGTTCCATCGAGATGGGAAAAATGTAAGATTGTACCACCTTGGAGGGTAGCAAAAAAAGAAAAAAAAAAACCTCTCACCAAATCAATGCTTCCCTTCACATGATAACATGATTTTCAATTGAGTTTTCAATGGTTGAGAGGGCTGGGTCATGCACCTCCGCAATTGAATGCTTACTGCACCTCATCGCCTCACAACAGACGATTTTAAGATATAAAGAAAAGATAAAATAATTAAATCTATAATAAAGTGCAGCCAAAGGGAAATGTTCCAACACTTTCTTTTAGATTAACATAGTTTGTTTCCATTTAAATAAATCAAGGGCACATGGACTTCATGTCAGTTTGAACCAACATTTTCTTTTCATCATCAACCATTTGGATACAAGATATCACCACCCTAACTGTCCTAATGCCATTGTGTAGCTAGGGACCTCTAGTGAGGGGTGTTAAAATTCAAATTGACCTGATTGCAAGGATCGGTTGTGCACTTTATTTAAAATAAAAACAAAAAAGGACAAGGTTCTTGATTCCCCTCTATGCAAGTGCTATTATATAAGTACTTTAGAGTTATTATATAAGCACTTTAGAGCACATGGATAAAAAAAGGGAGGGTAGATGGGCATAGTAGATTGGATGGGATAAAAAACTTTTAGGAATAAGAATGGCTTCTAGGGCAACCCACTTTTGTGGATTATAAAAGGAATGTTAAGGTATCTTTTGTTGACTCTTTCGTTACATGTCAAGTTTTGATCAAAATAGAGTTTTACATTAGTGAAAATAAAAATCTTTAAATCCATGAGAGAAGAATATTTTTAGAAAAATAATTGATAATAAATGATGATTAAAAATATAATCAAAGATGCCAAATCATGTTGCCACACAATTGATTTTGATTTTAAAATTTGATAGGTGGTCAATCTAGATCATGCTTCGTCCATCCAATCGCAAGAATTGTTATATCCTCTTTTTTACTTTGCACAATTAATTGGAGTAAAGAATTTTTTTTTTTTTTTGCCAAAAGAGAAAATGTGAAGAGGTATAAATCAATTTGAAAGGAAATAATAATGGTGCAAACAAAAGAAATTATAATAAAGGTGAATGTTTCAATAACCAACCATTGAGATAAGTTATCAAGATGACTCAAATATTTGTCACATGGTTAATCAGATATAATCAAAATTTGTTAAAACAGAGTTTGCCAAATGGCGAAATAATGTTAGGGCCTACATTGAGGTGCGTGGACATGTATGAATAAGTGGGAAAAAAAAAATGCATGGACATTAATGGAAGGAAAATGGTAGTTGGGGATAAAAATGTAAAAAAAGTATGAACATTAATGGAAGGAAAATGTTAATGGGGGCAAAAATGTAAAAAATAAAAAATAAAAAATAAAATAAAAATAAAAAAATAAAAAGAAAAAACTTAATAGTGAAGGAAGGGCATTGTTCTAGGTAATTTGGTTAGGAAAAGAACGCTATTGCCCAAACAGAGGAGGGTGCGAAATTACCATTAGTCCCTTGTCAAATGAAAAAAGCTCTATCCTTGTTGATGCCCCTTTGTGTGCTTTCATTGGTCCTTGCATTGGTATAAGGGTTGCACAACCTGATAGCAAACTAAGGTTTTTTCGTTATTTTTGTAATCTATTGCCATCTTTGTATATGACTCATAATTTTCCTTCGGGAGAAAAAAAGAAAGTTTAAAATGCAGCATGGCCCCCACACTGAGACAGAAGGAGAAATTACTGCCTTGCTACCCTTACCCCACATGATAAGGGGAAATCCTACCACAGTTGATGCTTCCACATGCCACTCTCATTGATCCTTACACTAGTGCAGAAGCCACGTTGCCTTTTACGGAACCCTCTCCCTTTTCCTTAATAAATATTTAGGTAGAAATATTACTTGTTTACATGGCCACTATGCTAGTACAAAGGCAACCAAGAGAGACGTATGTGCATCCAACCATGATGTAGGGTGATCTTTTTATTACCCTATGTCGATGTAGGGATACACAACTAGGTAGTGATCTATTCTTTTCCCCTACTATTGAAAAGAATATGAGTCATCATACACTCTTCCCAAACCCAAATATGAAAAGAAAGAAGGCTTCTAATCGGTGGTGGACGTCGATAAAGAAAATTTTAAATAACAAACATTTGATTAGAATCCATCACAACAATTCGTCAGAGACTGGAAGAGCTTTCACTCTAGAGTCTAGGCTATGTTGGAATGAAGGATTCAGATCCAACGGTTCTATCCATCGAAGCTGGGTTTGTGAGCTCATGCACACTTGGTGTATTGGATCACTTCACTTGGGAGCAGGAAGGAACATTCGTGACTGACGTAATAACGTTTATTTCGCATGAGGAGGAAAGTAGAAAAAAGCCCTCCCGTGAGAGTTGAGACATCTCTCTCTCGTTTCAGTTCGTAAAGAGACCTCTGTGCACTTCAAATCATCCCTGTGATCTTGAAGATGATCGGCATTCAAGATTCTAAGACGTTGTTCTCTCTGCTTAACTCTGATCAACGGCCGTTCGAAGAAATCATCTCGGACTTCGGCTCTAAATTTCAGCCAGATATGCATTTCAGAGTATGCTGCTCGCTCGCGGTTCTGTTGGAGGTAAGCTGTCCTTTCCTTCTATCCATTTGTGTGTATTAACTTCTTAAAGATTTGATCTCTATTACGTGGTAGTGTTTCTGAATTGCAATGGTACTGTTGGTAACTTGATCAGGGTTTTGGGTTTTGGGCTCGAGTGTTGGCTTAGAAGAGAACTGAGCTAGGTTTTCAAAATAGTCTTTTTAGTAGTGCAGAATTTTACGAAGTAGATCAATTAAAAAAATTTTGGGACAATTTCCTGTAAATCTGCAACTGCAACCCCCCCCCCCCCTCTTTTATTCTCTGACAGAAAATGGTTAGGTGATTGAAGTCCATTTAGTCCAAGAAGGGTTTTTTGTTAGATAGATGGAATTTGGGTAGCTACTGAGACTATGATGTTTTCTTCCGGAATCTCGTGATGAAAAATCCCATATGGTGACTTCCGGATACATACAGAATTAAACTCAAAGCATTTCTTTCTTTATTGTTTAATTTCTGAATTATTATGTCAATTAGCTCGTTTTCCTTCCAATAGTTGGTTATTCGTACGCAATGGTTCTGCACCTAAGTGCCAAGTGCAACTTGCACAGTATGTTTTTGGTTTAAGGGGGAATGTTCATCAGTCGAAGGGGACCATTTAAATGGTACTTTTGTTCATCCTATTGACATAAAGTGATTGGTCTGCTGGAGAAGAGAACTGTATCCCCATTAAATCCATTATTAGTGTTAGAAGTATGCTGTTCACAAATCACCACCAGTAGTATCTTACTCCAATGGTACCAGAAGGCAATAGCACAACTTCAGAAGATCCCGGGCAGCTTCAATAGGTTTAAGAATTGAAGAGAATATGGTAGAAATAGGGTATATGACCAAGGCCTCTCACCTATGGCCTTGGTCAGTATCTCACTAACCACAAGGGCATCCCACCACTCAACTGTATCTCACAACAAAATAATGGCACAAGCTAATTTTATTCTTCATTAAAATCACGGTTTATGGGCGCTAAGGCCCTTAAAATATATAGAGGATTGTAGTAACCTCTAGAAAGTCAAACAGAAAAATAAGAAGTGAAAAAACAAGCCCATGCATGTTAGTGGTTCCCTTGTATATTAAGAAACTGAAGAAAATAGAAAAACACAAGTAATAGCTAAGTAGTTACTACTAAATAACCAAATTAGTAACTAGGTCTAAACATAGGTACTACTATTGGTAAGGTTGCTCCACTGTGACCTAGTGGTCACAGGTTTGAGTCGGGAAACAGCTTCTTTGTGAAGCGGTGAACCAGTAAGAACACCCAGACCATGGGTTTGGACTGGCCTGAACCAAAATGCCCATTTGAAGAACCATGGTCCTAAGTATGAGCCTGGTTCTGGTTCTTATGAATGTATTGTTTGTAGTGCTTGTTTATTGGAGTCAGCAAAAAGTTGTGCGTTCCCTCCCCTCCACCCTTTCTATAATTCATTATATACAACAGTGAAGTGATTTTTAATAGTTTCATGAAGTTGTGTTCACCTCTTATGGTGAGTGTAGACAGTTCATTCATTCATAAATCAATATTAGATGTTACTATTAATGTCCTAGATTTTTATAATATAAAGAAAAGAATGTTGAAGATTTCTTCTGTTCTAAATTCTAATAACTTAAGAAGTTATTTAGGTGCCCAGTCTTCCGTGGAGTCAACTTGAATTTGTTCAAGCTCTGTCAATCATTTGAATTTTTATAACACGAGCAAGTTGTCAAAATATCTGATTTCTATTTTAAGAAATAAGAAATAAGAAATGAGTTTGAGGCTTAGGAGTTGTTACAATCCCAGAAACCTGTAATCAAAACAGAGAAAGAGAGGAAAGAAGAGAAGAAGAAAAGAGGAGAGAAGAGAGAGAGAGGTGTGATCGAAAGAGACTCCCAAAAGAGAGGAGTAACTTGCGATCAGACCATAGTTGTCATGGCATCTCCAAGGCGGCGATTTGACCGAAAAAGAAGTTCATGGCAGTTCTACGATTTACGTGACTCACAAATGGCGGTCGCCATTGGCTGATAGGCGTCGCCATGGACGCCAGGTCACGCCTGATTCACTTGGCGGTCGATTTTTTGTAAAATGCAGGGTGATTTTGATAGGGCTATGTTGATTTTTGATGATTTGATGTTGCTTAATATTGGTTTTATATGTTATAGGGTATATATTGTAGGCTTGTAGTATGCTAAATAACTTTAGAGAATAGGGGAAATAAAAAAATAGCATACTAAATAATTTTAGAAAATAGGAAAAAATAAAAAATGACACATGGGCGATTTGACCGCCATGGTAATGCCATAATGGGCGATTCATTGCCAAATTGATTAGCCACCCCTCCATCGCCTTTGATTGATTTGACGCTGTGACAACTATGGATCAGACCAGAATAGTATGATCGCAGGTTATGCCTCAAAACTTATATTAAATGGTGCTGAAGAAAAGTACAAAAATACCCCCATAAAGAAGAAAAACCTAGTCACAGAGATATGGGGCCGATAGGACATAAATGCCCCTATCGGCCTTGTTGCTGTTTAGGATTAGCGCCTAGCGCTAAACTCAACAGGAGTAACTGCCAAATTCTTACTTGAAAGTAAAAAAGATAAAAGCTCATATTACCCACCTAAAGTTCTGGCAAAAAGTAAATCATAAAGACTTGCTTTTATCAAATAAAACCTTCCCAAATATGTCTCATAAAGACTTCCTTTATCAAATAAAACCTTCCCAAATATGTCTCGATTGAACAGTGTCAATAGAAAATAAATTCCTAAAGTAATTCAAGGACATTCATATAAAAGGGAAAGGAGAAGAAATGAAAGAAGAACCTTTTCTAACTAAGGTACAAATCATAATTACCAATCGCAAACAGCTTAGATATTATGTTTTACCCTGTTGGGGATCTTACTGCTGACATGCCAGTGGCATGAGACTTTTGAGCCACTTTTTTGATATCTGGAAGAATTAAACTGCGAGGCACTTGTAGAAATATTTCTTGTAGTCAGTGAAAAGGTTTTGAAATCATTAGGGGTTATTGGAAGTGGAAACAAATATTGAGATGAGAAGTCTTGCTCCCTAGATTTATTTATTCAGAAGTCTTGAAGTGTGACAATTCTGACTGACTGAATGTGAAATAGATGCTGGGAGGATTGACAGTAAATCAGCATTAGATGGTCAGGATGCTTGTATTAGTGAGTTTTTTGTACAGAAGATGATGCTATTTCGCATTACATTTAGTGTTCCTTTGCTGTGCATGCATTACTAGATTTTGATTGATTTATTTTTCTCAAAAAAACAAAAAAAAAAAAAGAGAAAAAGAAAGAAAGAAAAGAAGAAAAAGAAAAAAAGAAAAAAAAAAAAGATTTATTTGGCTTAAACTCAAGATAAAGAAAGAAAGAAAGAAAGAAAAGAAGAAAAAGAAAAAAAGAAAAAAAAAAAAGATTTATTTGGCTTAAACTCAAGATACTTCCTCCAGCAGCTCTACCTGTCTCCTTTGATTGAAATGCACCTGTTATTTAGGAAGAATGATCTTGTTATCCACATGACGGGTTCGTGCAGCTTAACTTTCGCTTCCCCCCATCCTTTTATTATTTTTCTTGGCATCTGATAACTTTAGGTGATATCTTCTATACAAAATTCTAAATCAAGTCAAGATTCAAGTGAATTTTGTGCGTTGAATGTGATATCATTGATGTCTTTTGCAACAAAGATGCCAGTAATTGCCAACTGATGAGATTTCTTTTTTCCCCAGGAGAAAAAGATGCTCAAACCCACTCAGCGTTTAGTGGCATTTGCTATTCTCCATCGGACTTATTCTTCACAGCTATCTTCAGGAAGCCCGTTCATTTCTTTTCTTATAAATGTAAGCATACGTTGGTACTTATGACACATTTTAAGAGTTGTGGTGATATGTCTTTAAGAAGTTATGCTGTGTGCCTTTCAAGGTGTTCAATGGGAATCCTATTTGGTTTGTGTTTTGGTTCCCTCCAAATTGCCATTGGAATTATCCAATTTGTGTTGGATCAGATTTTCTTTGTTTGCACTATGCATCACCAGATACTTCCTCTCTCCTCAATATTACTCTCGTAGCTTGTATGAATTAAAAGCTCCATCTAAATATGTGGAAGTTTAGGGAGCATGGGTTACTGCCTCGTCAATTCGACCACAAGATTGTTAATCATATCAAATCTTTTCTAAATTAGTAAGCATCTATCTTATATTGCTGTAACTTTGATATCTGATGTTCCAAGCTTTGTGCAGTGTTGTTCTTATATTACTGTAACTTCGATTCCTACTGTTCCATGCTTTGTGCAGTGTTAATAAGATTTGCACCTCAACCACGAGCCTGGCACCATGCCACCTAGTTGCATGCCTTTGTGCCATTTTGTGTGCTTGTGCACCTCTGTGGCAGGATTTATTAATTGTACCGCATAGGATAATTTCTTTCTTGTTCGACAATTGCAGTCTTGGGGGCTTGCTCTATTTGAGTTAATAAAGTATGCTTAACAATTTTGTAAATTGTTTAGAATCTGGTGTTAGGCTTTGGATCTCACTATGCTTATGTGCTGAAGAGGCTTTGTTATCTTTTGCATTGCCTAATATAATTGTCACTAATTAATTGTAAGTTTGTTTGGCTAGTGTAATCTGATTGTCTTTCTATGCTGATTGATTATGTTGTTTTATACTATTTTTATCGTTTATGTGGATTATCCTTTACTTCTACTTGTTTATGTATTTTTTTTTTTTTTTTAATGTAAAATAAGAAGAAGCCCACCTTCTCCATCTCACCAGGTTCTCTCTTGGCTCCCTCCTTGTTATGTATCTTGGCCTCCCCCTCATCACTACCAGCTTGACTACCCATCATTGCACCCCCATGTTAGACCTTATGTGCAAACGGCTTCAGCTTTGGAAAACCAAACTTCTCTCACAGGTTGCATGGAGCTCATCAGATCAGTACTCCAATCTTTCTACATTTACTGTTGTGGTGTGTTTGGTTTGCCCAAGTCCATTATCAAAATGGTTGAATATCTTATGTGCTCTTTTCTTTGGAAAGAGGTTGAGTTGGCCAGGTTTCTTCACCCCATTGAGTGGGCCTCAATCTACCTTCCCTAATCATAAGGAGGTCTTGGTTTGAGAAGAATAAATGATGTTAATCTTGTTGGTACCCTTAAGTTGATTTCGAAATTAGCCTCCAAGCAAGACAGGATCAGGATCTTGTGGATTTATGCTGGCCTCTTCACAGAGACTTGATTTGGTCGGTTCCCTCCTCTGATGCGTCATGGGTTTGACACAGGATCTTGTAGGTTAGGCACATTGCTATTGTGGCCATTTCCTTTAGGATTGATAATGGTCTATCTACCTCCCTTGGGCTTGACAAGTGGCATCCTTTGGTTGTCCTTTCCATTGTGGTGAGCTCTATATCTATCCACTCCTTTGGCCTAGACAAAATTTACATGGTCTCCTATATAATCTCCCATGGCATGAGGTCCCCCCCCCCAACGATTAAAGGATCAGTATCGATCGTCGTATTGGTCGGCCAAAATTAAGATACGTATCGGAGGGTATCACATCATATCAGAGATACTCTAAAGATACGCATATAAATGGATAGGAAACACTTTTTTATACACTTTTGCATAAAAAATTTGTTAAAAAAAGTTATTGATAACATGTATTATGCATAAACACTAAATTGAGGGTATCGCACTAAGAATTCGAGGTCTGTAGTTGTCCCATAAATGTAAAATCCTTGTTTCCAACCTTGATTTCCACTTTAGTTAGAGAGAAATATAGTTGACAGCAATTTTGGACAAAAACCCCTAAAAAAATTTTCTGAAAAATGACCCACCTTGGCCATTATATGACCGTAGCGCACTGTATCGGTAAGTATCGTACCATATCGATATGTATCGTTTGATACATACCGATATGCACCGATATGTACCAGTACATACCAAAACGTACATTTCACTTCAATTTTATTTTTTCCATAGAGTATCGTATCGTATCGTATCGTCTCGATGCGTATCGTATTGTGTCGGTGTGTATCGGTGCGCTTTGGTATGATACATATCGATACGAAAGGATATTAAAAATTCAATGTATCGTATCAGTAAGGGCCGATACAGATACGTATCGGCCAATATGGTACGATACATACCGATACTTACAACCATGTCCCCCCCATCCCCCCTTTATCTGATCTCTGGAGTTCCCTCCCTCACCTCCTGGGGCACTGCGGTAGAGGTGACATGATTTGGCTCCCTTTGGCCTCAAGTATCTTTAGTGCCCTTTTTTGCTTGAGATTTGGTGAGATTTCGAGGCCCCCTCCCCTTGGTACAAGATTGTCTGGTTCAAAAGTTACATCCCCCCACCAAAGCTTTACTTCTCCAATTTCCTCCCCACGCAGTCTTTCCTCATCTCATTGTTACATCCAGGTTTCCCCTTCATGTTGCCTATGTAGGAATGGCTACGAAGATATAGATCACCTATTCTTCTCTTGCCCCTTTTTTGTTGCCTCCATTTGGAAGAAAGTCTTCAATAGCTGTTGGCCGGCCAGGAGAAGATCTCTCCCCCTTCAAAGAGCATGGATCTGGGTCGATATGACGTTTGGTGGGAACTCAATTTGTGACACCGTTGGGAAATTAGCTTTTTGTGCCTCCATGAACCATAGTTGTCATGGCGTCGTCAAGGCGGCGATTTGGCGTCCTAGCGGAAAAAGAAGTTCATGGCAGTGCTACGATTTACGTGATTCACAAATGGCGGTCGCCATTGGCTGATTAGCGTCGCCATGACACCGCCATGGACGCCAGGTCATGCCTGATTCACTAGGCAGTCGATTTTTTATAAAATGCAGGGTGATTTTGATAGGGTTATGTTGATTTTTGATGATTTGATGTTGCTTAATGTTGGTTTTATATGTTATAGGGTATATATTGTAGACTTGTAGCATGCTAAATAACTTTAGAGAATAGGGGAAATAAAAAAGTAGCATACTAAATAACTTTAGAAAATAGAGAAAATAAAAAATGACACATGAGCGATTTGACCGCCATGGTAATGCCATAATGGGTGATTCATCGCCAAATTGATTAGCCACCCCTCCACCGCCTTGGATCGATTTGACGCTGTGATAACTATGCCATGAACTACATTTGGATGGAACTCAACCTTTGTAGATGGACTGCCAACTCTCGTGCTCTTGTAGCCGCCCCCCCCCTTTTAGTTGACTTGCTGCTTTGTTTGTTTGTTTGTTTTCTTCTCCTTGGCCCCTGGGCTTGTGTATTCTTCTCCTTTTCTTCGTAATATAAATTTTTATTCATTAAAAAAAAAGAAAAAAAAAAAGCAGTTGCGGAAGGCATCCACTGCTCCCGGAGTTGCAGAATAGAAGCTAACTGTCACTGCTGCAGGTTCCACTGCAAGAACCACGGTTGCCTCTCTCTTCGAGACACTCAATGTGATTCTCTAAACAATTTTTTTTTTTTTAAATATTTTCTTGCAAAAGAGTAATTTTATCTATAGGTTTTTGTGTATATCTGTTTCAATTATGTTCCTAACATTCCTTTTAGTGTCACATGGGTTTCAAATTTAACAAATTTAGATGTTGCTTCCTTGTTTCCACGGGATTCATTGCTACACTGTGGTCATGATATGAGGGTGCATGACTTCTTTTCATTGAATGATATGCTGCATTAGGTGTTAGAATTTGCATGTTTATGGTTTCAACTCTTGTTTCTTTACAGGCAGCATGCGATGATGCAGCTGAGAAAATGGAAAGGGCTTTTGTTCTCCAGTTGTTAGGTTCTGCTGATGCCGATAACAGCAAAGAGGTTCAAATTTTATTTTTCTTCATTTGCGGGGATATCTTTCTTTCTTTTCTTTTTTATTTTTTTTGGAACATGCTGCTTAAAAAAAATAAATAAATAAAAAGAGAAATCTGGTTACTGGTAGACTTTCTTTTTCATTCTGATTGACACTTAGTGCTGGGCTTATTTTAGCAGCTTAAAGATATGGATGTGGTGGTGTAGATTCTTATGAAAAAAAATGTGTTTTGCTTTTGTATGAAGATTTGTACATTGAGTACTTGGTTTTTTCGCATTGTTTCTGATTCCTCAGGGAGGTGGATTTGCATACCACAGACCATGGTTTAAAGTATTTCCGATGCCGATACAATACCTCCGATATGTATCTTAAATTTAGCTGACCGATACGATACATGGAATTTTTAAAATCCTTTCATATCTATATATATCTTACGATACATACCGATATGCATCAATACACCATCGATACACATTGATACGATATGATATGCACCGATACAACTCTGGAAAATATAAAATTGAAGTGAAATGTACGTTTCGGTATGTATCGGTGAGTATCGCTACGTATTGGTGAGTATCGGTATATATCGATCGGTATCGGTGAGTATCGGTATGTACCGATACAGTGCGCTACGGTCATATAATGGCCAAGATGGGTAATTTTTTCAGAAAAACACGATTTTTTAAAGATTCTCTCTAACTAAAGTGAAAATTAAGGTTGGGGACAAGGATTTTACATTTATGGGACAACTACAAACCTTGAATTCTTAGTGCGATACCCTTAATTTAGTCTTTATGCATAATAAATGTTATCAATAGCTTTTTTTAACAAATATTTTATGCAAAAGTGTTTAAAAAATGTTTCCTATCCATTTATGTGTATCTTTTGCGTATCTTAGTGTATTTCCGATATGATACGATACCCTCCGATACATATCTTAATTTTGGCTGATCGATATGGTGACCGATACCGATACTTTAATCCTTGCCACAGATACAACATACACAATAAAAATGTGCAATTTATGTAAAAGTGTCTAAAGCAAGTGTGCGATGTTTCCCACCCAAGGATAAGAATTTTGATCTCAAGGCAGGTTTCGAGCATTGAGACATGGGTCGAAACTAGGCTGGTCAAAAGACTCAAAACTGGTCAAAATTTGTCGAAACTTGGTATTTTTAAGTCAAAACTAATCGAAACTACCAAAATGTGCGAAATATCGTCGAAACAAGTTGAAACTGGTTGAAACCGGTTGAAACCAGTAACAAATTGATTTCGACCGAGATTTAGAACTATTTTCCCACCATATATACTTTTCTGAAATAAACAAAGTGTTAGTTCGTTTTTCTATTAGTTCTTGGGTTTTTTTTGGTAATTAACTGGATCCTATTTTTCCTGATCATTGTGCCCTCTGACTAAGGTTCGAGGTTTCGGTCGAAAATGAAAATTTGGCCGAAACTTCCTTTTTTTTTTTCCCCTTGGGAATGTCAATGTTTGGTTTAGGGGCCAAATGGAGAAATTAGGTCATGAAAGTTGTAGAACACCTTATTTTAGGCCCTTTTAAATATAGTGGAACCCCTTAGACTTAAAAATAAAAAACACCCAAAATGGTAATTTGGCTTTGGACCTAGGAAAGTTGTATGATGTTGGATACACAAAATTTGGTACTAGAATACACATGATTCTACTAAGATGACTGAAATATGCTTTAGGAATGAATAAACATAAAATTGGGAACCATTTCATAATTATCAAATGCGATACATGGTTCATCACAGAGATATGGTTGTGATTTGGCCAAAATTCACAAAAATCGAGGTTTTCTCGAGATTTTTCCTCTTCGGAGTCGAAACATACCAAAATTTGAAACATGGTCAAAATATCATCAAAATTGCAAAATTTCGATTGAAACGTTGCATTATACAAAGGGTTTGACCGAAACAATATTGAAATCCGAAACATGGTCAAAATTTCTCTGAAACTGTGAAATTTCGGTCGGAACTTTGACAAAAATGTATATCGTAGTAGGAGACCTTGTGAGATCGAAATGAAACCTAGATTTTGCCAGAATCCCGCGAGACCTCATACCTTATTTCTGAGAGGTTCAGATTTCTTGGTTAAGACTATTAATCTTCTCTGATATAGGAATCAATTGACAGGGCGTTTGCTAAAAGTTGCCTGCTGCACATGTAGTTCAACTTGTCTTCCACTTTTCACTGGACAAATTCATCCAAGGGACAAGCTGGTCCTTGACCTATAATGCCTTCTAATAGTTAACAGCCAAAGGGATATCCAATATAAGACTTGACATGACTCACTTATAGGAGCTTGGGTTGGAAGTGTCATTTGGTTTTTTTTTTTCCATCTTTATCTCTCCATTCTTAAATATGTTTTGACCCTCTCTCATATTCATGTCTACCAATATGTTCTTCATTTGGAAAATTTTCATGCAATGCAGGTACTCAGGCAATCGGCCGTTGATTATGTCAAAGGATTTGACCCTTCATTACATGTGAGTTCTATATATGTTCTTGTGCTTTGCTACATATGTAGGATTAAATTGATGTCAAGTTTAGCTTTGAAAATGATTTGCCTTTCTGAGGCTTGCAATGGTTGCTTGGCATGTTTTATTGAACCAAATTTCCTCAAGTTAATAGCTATTCATATGTTTTTCGATGGAATTTTAGGCTCTCCCGCAACGTGAACAGCTGCAAAAGCAATATTGTGATGAAGTACAGCCAGAACCTTATACTAGCTTATTCAGGGTTGCTGCTGTCAAAAATGTAATTTCAGACCCTGACGTACCTCGCGGTTGTGATGCAAATTCACCAGAGTAAGACCCTTTTCTGTAAATTAAAACCGATTTTTTTTATTATTTAAAAGAAAAAATGAATGAGTCCCTTTTATTATTACTATTATTGTTTTACCACTATTCATTATTAAGGGGCAGTTTTCCTAAACGGTTTGTGTAGGAAGCCTATCCTAAATGGCCCCTAAAAATCTGCCACATGGCAGATCAGATGGGGCCCAAATTTTGTGAACAGGTAGATATCAAGGTCCCCTACTCCCATGTCAAGTTTCAGCCCAAAAACGAGTTGGCAAGTGACAAAATAGAACTTTGAAAAATCCAAAATTGCGGAGGGTGCACAATAGTAGTCAGAGTACTTTAGATGTGCATGGATATACATGGTGATGCATGCCAATACACCGAAAATATTTCACTAAATTGGGCATTGACATTTGACACATGACTAAACCATACCATATCCTCTCTATCCAGCGGTCGGAATAGCCACATCATCTGTCTATGTGACACAATGAGAGTGGGCCGTTTAGTAAGCCCTTCCTAAACTGGGCTGTGTAAAGTAGTTTTTCCCTTATTTTTCATTTATTCAACTTATTTTATCCTTTAAAGGACTTAAAATGTGGATTTCTGCAAATGTTTCAATTGACATGCGTATTTTCTGTTTTATCTCTTTTTAACTATTTGACATGTTGGCATTTCAGGCTTGAATTTACACCACCTGGCTCTAAACCAAGAGTTGGATCTGGAGATAGGGATGAGACAGTGACTGGATTGTTTCAAAATTTGTCATTGGAAGGATTAAATCCTCAGTGGATCCGACCTCTCCCACCGCGACTCCCAATACAAGACGGGGAGGCAAGACTTTTACATGACAAGTTAATATTTAATTATTCTTGGGATTTGCTAGTCTTATTGGGCTTAGCGGTTTCCCAATCTTTTGCAGCTTGTGTGGCTGAACCCTGACAATAACCATGAGCTGTTATGGGACTATGGTATGTGTGCTGACACTAGCAGAGGTGCTGCAGTTAGGGAGTTGATTGCAAAAGCCTTGAAGGGACCACTTATACCTGCACAACAGGAGGTGTGTTTACTGTGCTCTTAAAGGAATGGTGACAAGTGTCCTGAAAAATGATGTGAAACCTTAGTAAGTTATAAGTATATCATCAGATGTCTACTTATGTTCTGAAAGTACCAAAAAGGGGGTGGGGAGGGGGAGGCAAAGGTCAAGGGCAAAGAAAACGTATATGCATCAACCACCTTATTCTTCAGTGACAAGGACTTATTGGTTGAAGGTGTTAACGAACCAAAGCTTTACACATCATCATAGGTTGTAACGGGATGAGGATCCCACATGTCCTTATAGATAATAGGTTGGCATTACATATTGTGTTCCCTCTCCAGGCCCTTAAGCACTTGGGACTAAGTGTCCCCGACTTAAAACCTTCCATACAAGGAGTTAGGGCTTATGATGACACAAAGAGAGATATTCTTGGCCTTTTACCCATTGGCATAGTAGTAGGAATGATCAAATTCCACCTGGAATTCCAAGTCATTGTCTCTATGCCTTACAATGGTTCCGAAGAACACTTTGAAGATCCGAACAGAAATTCAAATCTTGACAAAGATCTCTTCGTAGACCCAAAGAACCTCAAAGGGGGGGATTTCTATCTCAAGAACGCTCAAGAACACTCAAGAACACTCAAGGGAGGGGGCTCAAGAACATATTGTTTTTGACAAAAAACTGGATCTAAGTAAGAACTTGGATTGAAGATCTTCAAGATCCCAAAAAACACTTCGAAGATCCGAATGAGATTTCGGATCTTGATGAAGATCGCTTAGAAGATCAGAAGAAAATCAAGAGGGGAGGGAAGGAAAATTTCACTACAAAAGAGTGAGGTGGGATTCTGGTCTCAGAAATCTAAAGGAGGGCGATATTTATAGTTTTTTCTAGCCAATGGGAGAGGGGGAGCCTCTTTATCCAACGGACGAAAGGGTGTGGTTTTGCTTAAGGTGGGGGATAGGCAATTAGTCCAATAGGTAAAGAGGGGGGGGGGTTGGACAGAAATGGGTGGGGAGGGTTTTTGTCCAATGGGTAAAGAGGGGAGTTTTTGGGAGAGAGAATTACTAGCATAAAAAAGGGGTTTTTTGGTTTTTAAGTGGGTGAAGAGGGGATTTCTTCACCCACCGGGTCAAGGGAACACCAATCCCGGCCGTTGAAAGGCCAAACAAATCTTAAAGCTTTTCATTATCTAAGGGTTCTATAGTTTCTGGAAAATGGTACTTTTTGAAGGGGGAGTGATGCATATCTGTTCAAGTGAAGAGGAGAAGAAGAGCTGGTTTCTTTCTGCGGCTCTGAGTCTGTTTTATCTATTTTGAGTTGATTCTGAACCAGTGGTTTAAGTGGTTGTGGTGGGTTTCTTTAAGTTATTTGGACCAAATTCAATTCGTTGGAGCCTCAGAGATGGCATGTGGTCTTAAAAGATCTCCTCGGAGATGAGGTTTAGTCAACAGCAGCTTGTGTGTGGATGTGGTGGGGCCCAGTTAAAGAAGTTTTAAGCTCAACAATATCTATTTCTGGTGTAGCCTTGAATTTTTTCCACCTCAATTGCCTTGGTTCGCCATGGCACCATGACAACTATGGTCTCGATTCCTGTTTTCTCTCATAGGACAGCTAACCATTGAGAATCCTATTGGGTATGGATTTGATGGTTGTCTGATATCAGACATTACATAACCTACGGATGCCCTGTTTTAGGCTTTCATAGCTGTTTATAACACTACCAAATCACAGCAATCCAAGTCATTGGATCACTGTAATCTATTTCCAAGCATTACCTTTGACCAAAGTTTCAGCCAGATCACTGGGATCTGCTGATCTGGATTTCTCCATAAAAATAGGATCTAGAGTTGTTATTTTCTGATTTTACTTATAAGTCAAGATCCCACTGTTGGATTCCTTTTGATTTTTTTTTTTTATCCTATGAAAGGGCCTACTCGACTAGTATTCCTCCCACATCAGATTGCTGGATGTTGAATTGTTTTAAGTTTTTTCAGTTCTGCTCTGTTTTCTAGTATCTTCTCAATTCACTGTGATTTTGTTCTGTGTTCTTGTTTCCTAAACCTGTCCTACAGGTTAGTGGAACTCATCAGGGAGATGTTCAAAGGGTTAGTTGTTTGTTAGTTTATTTATCTTCAATTTCAGTGGAAAGATTTTCTTAGATGTGTGTGCTTGTGGACTTGGACTCTAACCTTATTGCTAGAGATGTCTGGAGTTTTGATTATAACTTTGAAACTAGTCTTGTTACTGTAGTCTGAAAATAGAATGGTGATGATTTCCCAAACAATACTTTTGGAATACAGAAAAGGAGTAGAAAACTGTGAAGAATTTATAAAGAACATTGAGAATAAATGAATTTTGGATAGAAAAGCATATTTAATGATGGAAGGGTGAAAAACAAAAAAGGAAAAATGATGGAAGGGTAGAATGGAGCTTGCAGAGTTGTTTTTTGCTGCCCCCTTTTTTCTTTCCTTTTCTTCTGGAAAGAAAGTTGTTTGTTTTTTACCCATTGGAACTCTAAGAAGGCACTAAATATATTTTCTGAATATTGGTTATTTTGTTTTAAAGTGATTGTGTGATTACTTACTACATCTGGAAATAGAGAAGGAATGCTGCTCCCACCTACTTATCAAAATTTTGAAACCTCATGGCCAAGGTTCAAGATTGCTGTTTCGACTGGGATTTCAAAACCGAAATTTACCATTGAAATTGTCGAAATCGAACCTAAATGACCAAAATACCAAAGTGGTACCGAAATATGGCCCATTTCGGTGAAAAAACTGTAACATTGAAGATCCCTCAATTCATATGCGATATCATTTTGAACAATGTTGAAACCGAAATAGGTTGCCGAAATTTTAAACCATGCTCATGGCCTCCTACATGATTTATTCTCTTCACTTACTTTTTCATTCTATTTCCAGCAAGTTTTGGTGGAGTTGGCAAGTGACCCGAAGCTCGTATACCACTGTGGACTGACTCCACGAAAGTTACCTGTACGCATTTACGGTGTCTCAAGAGTTATTTCCTTAATATTATCAGTCTGCTTGTATACCACTGTGGCCTTTTTTCTTGCTTTCAGGAGCTGGTAGAACACAATCCCCTTATTGCTGTTGAGGTTCTTATAAAGTTGATGAACTCTGCTGAAATTTCAGAGTATGTTTTTAATTATTTATTTTTTGTTTACCCTTTTCTTTTTCAAATTTCTGAAAGTATATACAGTTACTACTATTTGATGTTTTCTTACTGAACTTGTGGTACAGATACTTCACAGTCCTTGTAAATATGGACATGAGTCTACACTCCATGGAAGTTGTAAACAGGCTGACAACAGCGGTTGATCTGCCCACAGAATTTGTGCACATGTATATCACAAATTGTATATCATCCTGTGAGAACATCAAGGTCCTTTACTTCCCCCTTTCTTTGCCCATGTGATCTTCATTCCCAACCTCCTGCATGCGCTCTCTGATCTCTACCAAATATCTCATCTAATGGTGTTAAACTATACTATTTATGGTGGTAGATCTCCAACATGACTGCCAATATGGAGGGGGAAAAAACATGACAAAGTTAGTGGGTCTGGATTGGGGGACAATATAACATAAAGACACTGGCTCAACAAACAGTGGGCCGGGTTGAGGGACTATATAACATGAGAAATCTGGCTCAACCAAATTTCATTATGAATTGGTCATGTTTTGGTTGAGGGTGTCTAAGCCAATCAATAAATTTGACCCACTTAATTTAAATTGGAAAAATGAGGTGTGCAGCTAAGTGGTTTGACTTTGGGTAGGGTGCTTGGAGTTGGGAGTTTATAATTTTCTTATGGTTGATTGTACATTATCTTCTTTTCAACTCCATTGACCTGAAACATGGCATCTGATACCCAATTTGCTGCAAGCAGTACACGACCCATTGACATAAGCCCACAGCACATTGACAACAATATCTGTGGCTGGTGTACCGAAATAGGACTAGGTGCATTTGTTGGCAGGTCATGTTAGGTTTGGATACGTTGATAGTCACTAAATGGGTTGTGTTCATGTTGGCCAGAATCTAACCCAAACACAACATACTCCATTTCTACCTGTACTCCATATTGACCCCTACTGAAACTCAGATTTTCAAGCATATATGTGCACTATTTTTCGAAGGATTGGAATTTTAGACATGTAACTTGATTATCGATTCTATGCTATGGTGCTAATTTATGTGCGTATCCTCTAGTTATTTCTTTACACTCAGCCTTTTCGAATCTTAAGCTTTTGTCAGCTACGATATTCCTTAAAAATTATGATATTTGCCATGTGGCGAGACCCAGCTCACTTCCCATGTGGCAGGGTGAACTTTAAGTTCACCTTGTAGGCTGTAGAGGCAAGCTTGCCTCCACATCCTGCCTAATTGAGCCAGATACAAGCCTTATTTGGCCAATCCGACTGCTGTACAGGTTAATTATCCTCTTGATTGGGCCATGTGTCAAGTGTCACAGCCTATCTCAATTAGTCGATATGTATAGAAAATCAGAGGGTAATTTGGCTAAGTTAATCCTTCTCTCCTGGTGAGCATGTGTGAAGTTACCTTCTGAATTTATGTCTTTGTGCCAATAATGCTGTAAGCACTATGATCCTCAATAGGCATAAAGGAAGCTTGTTTATTTATTCTTCTTTTGAAATGCTTCATGCACTCTTTTGGGCTATTTTATGTACTTGATGTTTATCTCGTCTTGTTTTTTGTCAGTGACTCATGCCATATTGTGAATTCATTTCCTAATTTGTTCTTGTTTTATTTCTCAGGATAAGTATATGCAGAACAGACTTGTCAGACTTGTATGTGTTTTCTTACAAAGCTTGATTCGAAATAAGATAATCAATGGTGAGGACATGGTGCTGATATGTGTTTGATATTCTTATTTGTTGTGATTCTCTGTGATTCTATAATTTGGCGTGAATTAACATGTGCACAAATGACCATTTGCTTGTTGCTACCATATGTGCTCTGCTTGTTGGCCATGTTTGTGGAATCCTTGATTGTAAAACTCATCTTGGGGTCTGTCTCGGTTACTTCTTGTTGAAAAGTGTTGTTGTATATTGTAATTTTATGCTGGAATTATTTAGACAATATGGATAGAAATGATAGAGAAAAAGTGAAGGGAAAGATGATAGAAATTGAAAATGAAGACAATATTCACAGCTTAAATTTGGCATGTTACTTTCTAAGAATAAAATCTGATGGTAAGATTCATAATCTGAGGTTCAACACATCACAGCCAACTTAAAATATAGAATTATCGATATCCAATATCAATGAAGAAACAAAGAAAGGTCAAGAGAAAACAAGTTCTTTAAACTAAACATTTGTCTAGAATTTAAAACACCACCACTAAGCATTTGTCTTAGTTATATTTGAAAGAGGGCCCATGATGCGGGCTGTAGAACCATTCCCAATCACTCTAGATCCATCCTCTTTTTTTTTTGGTAAATAGATCCATCCTCCTGAGATCGGATAAATTATGGTGAGTGACTTTCATTGTTGGGAAAATAGACCCTATTGCAACTGTGCTCAAGAGACAGGATGGCAACAATATGATGCAAAGACGACAATAAACGAGCACCAGCATTGAATTATTCTGTGCGAATTTGGCTGGCCTTTCCCAAGTGCAGTGGAAGTTGTAAAGGTAGTGGGGAAAATTTTGGTCCTTTTCCATATTCTTCTATTCTTTTATCCATTATATCATTAACAAACCAATTTTTTTTTTCCTGTCTTTTTTTATTTTCTTGGAACTCTTTTCTTTGTGGGTATCTATCAGTCTAAAATAGCAAAGACCTATAAATTAAATTTATCATTCATCTGAACACACAATTAAACGAGTAATAGAGGTAACCAGCCCAAGTTACAAGGACCTGATGCATGCCCAGGAGAGTCTCCTGCATTTCAGTTCCAACTTTATTATCTCTTGGTACCTTTCAAGTTATGTATTTTTTTCAGGCGGTCCATTGAAGTAGATCAATCGTCAATTGACCATTCCGATTTGGTGTAGAAATCTGAACGGGCTTCTTAAAGGCTGAGAGTAAAACCTTTTGATTGGTTTCTTTCATGCTCAATTCCATTACTGAAACTAATTATTTGCAATCTCAGTCAAAGCAGTTCAACTTTTACAGCCAAGGTAGAATCAATGTCCTCTTCTTCCCATAGTTGTCACAATGGCATGTTTATTTTCATTCCATCTCCCAAAATTGAAGCATATAATAACACTAAAAAGTTATCTTTGTATGTTACATTAATATACTGATTTAATGTACACAAGCAGTGCAATCAATTTGTTTTTTGTTTTTAGGGTCTGATATACCTGTATGTTAGATATTTATTTGCCTATGCATTTATGGACTTGTAGTTGAGGCACCTGTTTGTAGACGTGGGATCTGTATTTAGGTTAAAAGGTTTTCTTGGGAAGAGGGTAGGGTGATTATATTGTGGGTTTCATAATACATAATTTTATTGTTTGTATTCCATATGGGTGGTTGTGAATAGATAAATCCTTCATGTTTATGTTCCTTATGGTTACAATTGTGGATTGCAGTTCAAGATCTTTTCATTGAGGTCCAGGCATTCTGTATTGAGTTCTCAAGGATTAGGGAAGCAGCTGGGTTGTTCAGGCTCCTGAAAACCTTGGAATGAATAAATATCAAATCTTGTTCTTTTATTTTTTTTGTTGTTAAAGTCAGCGAATTTTAATTTCCCTCTCGTCTAATTCTTCTATCTGTTCTATAAATAATGGCATTTTGTATATTCATCACCAATCATTATGTCCTATGATGAATGGCATGATGAGAGGACAAAGGGATTTAATCTTCTACTGGCCAAATTCATATTAAATAATGTTTAGGAGATTTTGAGGTAGCACTGGTGCAGTGAGGATCTGGATGGCTGAGAGCACCTTGGGGTGTGTGCCCTCCTAGCCACCCGATGCTACCTGCGCCGGTGCAGTGACTGCAGAGGATGTGGACTAGATTTTGAGCCGCATAGGGCGATCCATCCAGGGTCTAAAAAACAAAATCCAGATCCAGATCCAGACCAAATTGAAATCAGATCAGCTGGAATGGGGATCACCCCAAAGCAGCTGATCCGATCCGACTTCTCAAACCCTGGATCCAACCGTACCATTGCCAGCCTTTTCATAGGTTTATTTTTATGGATAGAGATTCCAGGTGCATGGCGTATACTATTTCTTTCCTGTATATAGGCATAGAGGGGTATTAGCATATGCTATGTAGACTGACATCGTTCTTCTTTTTCTCATTAATTAAGTAGGGTTAATGCAGCGTACTTTAGTCAAAAAATGATTGTGAGACTAGGTAGCATTACTAGTTTGTAGGTTGCTATTTTATTTAGTTCTTTTAATACATGTAAACTCTTAGATAGTTCGAGATATAAGAAGGCTGGGTATGGTTTAATATCTTTTTGAGTCCGTAACCTGACACTTGCCAATAATCTTTTGTGTTAAGTATTATGGAGTGAATTTCTTTCCTAAAAAGAAAAATAAATTTCTGCTCCTAAACCTTGATCTAGAGTGTTATTACAAAAACCCTAATCCGTTCACTTCCAAAGGAAATGGAGAACAAAGGGGAGAGATGACCCCAAGAAACGCCTTCCCTTGCATCTTATGCTACTACCACATGCAAAACAACAACTAAAAAAAATTAAAAGGAAATTATAATTTCTAAAGAAAATGATCAGTACATAATATAAAAAAGAAACACTGCTTCTATCCATTAAATGCCTCGAAATAGGGATGAATGGGTTCCTCATCTTCATCATGGTCTATTCTGTTCTATCAACATTCCACAACATCATCTGAAGTGTATTGAATCATTGATTGGTCTTCATCTAATCTTGTTTCCTCATCTGGCTTGTGTACCTGCAAGACTCCACATTTCTTCACCTGCACTCTTGCTTCTTCAAAATTCTCAATTTCAAAATTTATTGAGAATTCCAACTGATCCCCTTCTTGAGCCTCAAATTCACCTTCACCACCAAGGTGAACATAAAGGTCGGAAAATGGTATATGGCACACCCACATTTGATCTTGATATGGTGATCTTGGGGTATAATAGCTTCCATTTAGCCATACCCATTTAGTGCCTGTGGTTTTATTAAAAATGATCGGCATTGAACTAACCCGATTTTCATCTTCTTCCTCAATTGCAAAAACAGCAGATGCATCCAACCCTTGGAACTTACAACCCAAATGTGGAGATACCTCAAAAGAGATTGAAGAACCCATACTCTGATGAGCCATCCACTCTGGAATCTCACTCCCAGGACCAATGACTTCAAACCTCTCATATAATCCCTGTTTCACAAAATGCAAAGATGTCTCAACAATTGAACAATGTAGAGAGAGAGAGAGAGAGAGAGAGAGAGAGAGAGAGGCACCTGGAAAGGGCTCTTCTTCCTCAAAGTGGTCTCCAGATGATGGCACTCATCCATGTGGATGGCTGATATAGATTGTGAGGTCTTCGGCTTCTGGAACTCAACTTCCTTAAGTACCATTGATGTGCAACCATCTACAACCAAGCTGTTTACACTTGAAGGAAGCTTTGGCAGTGACCGAGGTTTTGTATAGCCATCCAAGAATAGGCTTCGAAGCTGAGTATGGAAACTTATGTCTTCAGGCAGGTTACAAAAATGGTCATAGTTCAACTGTAAGCCTTGTAATGACTTTAGCTTCCAAAGCTTTGGTATTTCCTCTATAGATGTGCAACCAGAAATCTTTAACCATATCAAACTTGATGGAAGCTCTGGGAGTGCACACAGCTTTATGCATCCACTCAAAAGAAGAATCATTAGTTTAGCAGGACCAGTACCAATGTTTGCTGGTAATCTTTCTAGTGATGTGCAATCTTTTAGACCCAATGTCATTAAACTTGATGGAAGCTCTGGTAGTAGTTGTAGATTTGTGCACTCATCCAAAGCAAGGATCATAAGGCGGGAAAGATGACCAATGCCGGTTGGTAAGGTGCAGAAACTGTTTCCACTTAAAAATAAGTGTGTCAATGAGGATAAGCTACTGAAATCATTGGGAAGATGATCTCTTGATAGATTGCAGTGAGACAGATTTAAGGTACTCAAGGAGCTTAATCCAGAGAAAGCTGGAAGCAAAGGCCTTGATCTTAGTGAAACCCAAGAGTGGAAGAATAATGAATTCCATGACTTAGATCTATCCTGTTTTGGGCACCCAGAGAGATCAAGTACTTCAAGAGATACTAACTTACAAATGCTGCTTGGAAGGTTCTTAAGGTTATTGCAGTTTTTCAGATTCAAGACCACAAGCTTGTCAAGATATCCAATGGAGTCATGAACTTCAACCAGACTAGTACAGCCTTCAAGGATTAGCATTTCAAGGCTATGAATCCCTAAGAAGTTGGGGGACTTTGTTAGGTAACGCGAATGGCTAAGATTCAGGATTTTCAACCTTCCGAGCACCTGCATTTTATGAAAAAAAAAGAGAAAAGAAATTAACTTTCCATCTAGGGTTTTCTTTCCTGTCACTATGCTTAGTGAAGTATAACGATTTCACACCCGGTCCATGAGGTTGTGGGGTTAATATGGACCCGGGGGACTAGTAAGGCCAAAGGCCTAGATACTCATCGAAAAAAAATATATATATAACGATTTCACTATTTGCCATATGACAGTATATGGGTTAGTCCATATGAGAGAAGATTGGGCAAGCATCTCATTGGTACAATTTCAGCTTAAAATGAGTAGAGAAAGTAGATAAAATTATAAAAGATTCTATTTTGTACTTTACATTCATCTCCATTTGATGGCATTTTGGTAATTTTAATAAAACTTTGAAAATCAAAGTTTGAGCAACTTTCTTTGCATATTTTAGACTACAATGGCCTTGAGATGCATGTGGAGTCCTCTATCACATTGACTAAATTATGTATTGCCAAGTGGCAAATAGTGAAGCATTATATTTCACTAGGCATAGTGACGCCTAGAAGGACCCATCTAGGGTTTTTTTACTAATACAAATAAACAAAAATATTGAAATTATTTTCATACCTTATCTTCCAAATACAATTCAATACAAGAACAAGAATATTGAATTATTTTCATACCTTAGCTTTATTCCAAGCTTTCTTAATATGGCTATTTTGCATGTCAAGGACAACAAGATTCTGCAGATCAAAATTGGTAGGTATAGAATTCAAAGGGAATCCATGCCAACAAAGCCATCTTAACTCCTTAAAGAGTTGTTCATGCCCTACCATAAGGTGTACATTATTGAGTTGGAGTAGTCTTAGTCTATGCATATTTGCAAATGCTTTATTTGTAACATATATGTCCTCAATTTGAGAAATATTTAGGATGAGGCCTTCAACAGAATTGGTTCCCTATTAACAAATAAAATCTGGTTAATAAAGCATAAATATACAAATATACACTTGAAGAGGACAAGGATTCCCCCACCCCCCCTTTTTTTTTTAATATAAGCAAGAGGACAATGATTTTATTGTGCTTACCTCATGTTTTGCCAATACTTCACAAACATCCTCATGGAACCACAATCTTGAACGCCTTCCCGGCACTCCAGGAGATTCTTCAAAAACAATTTTCCTTCCCATGTCTCGAAGAAGATTATGCATCTTCAGCTCATTATCTTCACCAATTCTTATGAGCGATCTTCGATTTAAAACACTAACTCCAATATCTGGGAAGAAACCACATCCATCAAGTATCTTAATTACATAGTCTTTGTCCATTCCAATAAAGAAGCAAGCAATATCGAGGAATGTATCTTTCTCTTCATCATCTAATTCATCAAAACTTAATCTAAGCTTTCCTTCGATTTGATTATGATCAGGAATTCTTTTTAATTTGTCTAATGCAATCTCCCACTCAGGTATGCTTCTTCTGTCAGCCATGAGAGAGCCCAAAACCTCAAGAGCTAATGGAAGTCCTCCGACATAGCCTACTATATCTTTTGAAAGCTCCATATAGCCGCTTATAGGACAATCTCTTTTGAAAGCATGCCAACTAAAGAGTTCAAGAGATTCAGATTGGTTGAACTCATGAACCTCATATATTTCGTCTACGTCAACCCTATTTAGCAACTGTTCATTTCGTGATGTGATAATAATTCGACTTCCCATACCAAACCAATCACGATTAATGTTTAATCCAATTAATTGGTCAGGTTGATCTATATCATCAAGAATAACAAGAACCTTTCTATTGGATAATCTTTGTTTGATCATATTTATTCCTCTAGCAACATTGCTGATCTTCAAGTTGTTTTTCATGAGGATATCAGAAAGAAATTGTTCTTGTAATTGGATTAGACCATTGGGTTGTTTTGAAACTTCTCCAACATTTGCGAGGAAACTATGACCCTCAAATCTTTGATTAATTTGATTATAAACTGCCTTTGCAATGGTTGTTTTTCCTAATCCACCCATACCACAAATCCCTACAATGCGAACATCCAATGAAGACAAATTCAAGGTCCCTTTCACATATCCTACACGAGAATCTAAACCAACTGGATAATTGGCAACATGCAATGGTTCTGATCTTTTTATTTTTGTCAAGACCTCTTCAATAATTTTCTGGATAAATGTCGACTCTTGCTTGTCAGTTCTGATTCAAGTAACAAATTGAACCAAAATAAACACAATTAGATTGGTATAAAAAGATTATAAGCAACACCATTATAATCCAATACTAGAAAGGAAGTACAATTACTACATCACGAAATACTAAATAGGGCCACTAAGTTTAAAAAAAAAAAGTATATCACATAATATGGATTTTATGAAATCATGTGCTATGGCTCGAATCCATAATCAATCCTATTTTTGATAGGAGCAATTGACAATTGAATCTTATTTACTGGAAAAACTTTATTATGTCTTCCTTTGACAATTAAATCCCATTTAGTGGAGAAATTTTAATGTCTTCCTTTGTTAATGTTCTAGAGGAGATCACCTGGCCCTAGAAATGAAAACAAAGGAAGAAACTCCCTATGACTGAACTCTTTAACTATGATGGGTCCCCAAAACTTGAAAACCCCACCCCCCCCCCCCCCCAAAAAAAAATTTTTAGCGGGTGGGAACAGATTAGGGACTAGGTGGGTAGCTTCAGGGAAGGAGGTGGCTGGAGTTGTAGAGGTTGGTGAGGGGTGCGTGTAGGAAAGAGGGTTGGGGAGTCACCAACAAGGAAGAGGGGGTGATTGGTCACAAACAGGGCGGAGACGACATGAGGAAAAGAAGAGATTAAAACACTTATAAGTGCTGAACACACTCAATAAAAAATCAATTAAAGGCAGAGATCTATTCGCAAAATAAATAATAACAAAAAAAAAAGGGGAAAGAGTGCTAACCATCAGCGTTCCCATGCCCGGCTAGACACAACCCTGGTTTACATGGGGGGGGGGGGGGAAGGGGCATCTTTTCACAGCCCTTGAACTAGCAATTGTGTCTGGGCATGGATAACGCCAATGGACACTGTTCTTTCTCTTATAAAAAAAAAAAAAGGGAAAGGGCTCTCTGAGCAAGCTGGTACTCTACATCCTCTCACAATGATTTCTTAATATTTTTTATTTTAAAGTTTAATAATATAATAATTCCATATGAGAGGATGTGCAGTACACCTCAACCTCAGAGAACCTTCCCCACACCTCCCCACCCCACCAAAAAAAAAAAAAGAAAAAGAAAAAGGGCTAAGCGTTTTATGAGTTTGGACCAGGCCCTCTATGAGAATGGTTCTCGTATGGTGTCTGACATTTACATGGAATCCACTCAATGTGAAACATATTGTAAGAAAAGAGAGAATAAGTAGATTCCATGGCAGATCAGGCTTCGTATGAGAATGGTTCTCGTACGAGGACCTGATTCGAACTCGCGTTTTATATCTACCAGAGGCCCCTGTGCCCACACACACGGGCGCACAACCCCAGTCAGGGCCACGGTGGACATTGCACTCTCCTGTGTTTGCAGCAGGCCTCTCACGCACAGGAAAAAAAAGAAAAAAGAGGAGAGCAGGGGGTTACCCATTAGCAATATTTTGAAGATGCCAACCAGATAAATTGGCTATTGTCTTTAGGGCTTCCCTCCACCTCGAAACCTTCTGTATGTTCTCCTTGAAAAACTCTTGATGCTTCTCAAATTCTTCCTCAAAGGTACCAGTTTGATTTCGGACATCTGATGGACACACATCATAAAAAACAGGAAAAACAGTTTGACCAATCCTTCTCTTACATTCAAGGATCTTCACAAGCTCCTCAAGACACGATCTCGATGAAGCATAGCTACTTGAGAAAATAACTATGGCAATCCTCGACTCATCAATTGCTTTCTGCACTTCTGAAGAGATCTCATCTATCCATGGTTTGTCATCATCGTTTCTAAAGGTGTGGATTCCTCTTCCAACTAATGCGTTGTAGAGGTTGTGGGTGAAGTTCTCTTTAGTATCTTCACTGAAATTTAAGAACACATCGTAATTCCATTGAAGCTTGGTAGAGTATAAATAAGAAGAGTCTTCTCGGGTCCTCTTGAAGGCCATAGTATAGCACTTAGAGATCAGGATCTGGGATGGGTGAGGAGTTTGATCTGTTCTTCAAAGGGTTTTCTCCTGAATGATATTACGGGTGATCACCAAAGTGAAATTTATAAGACTCAGAATCAGGTTCTCGTACGCTAACAGGAGTTTTGATTCCAGCTGCAATGGCAATTTGCATCAACAAGACAGACACACAGCCAGAGGCTTCTCCTACAAGTGGGGTTGAAGGAAAAAGATGATATGAAGCCACTCAGTCTAGATTCCCACCCACATAGACAATAAAGTATTCAAGCTCCATAACTTTCTTGGAGGATGTGAAGGCAGCATCATCTGTATGCACTTGAAAATGATGTGAAGGTAGAATCAGTACAGACTTGAAAAAAAAAATAATAATAAGAAATTAAGAAATTAAAAAGTTGCTTTTACTAATAATAAAGTGCTAAGTGGGGTCTTGGAAGTTGTGGTTTTAAAAAAAAAAATTATTATAATTAAGAACTCATAAGAAAGGCCATTTTAGAAAATGCTTTTTTTTTTTTTTTAATTAAGTAGGTCTTAAGAGTTTCTCTATAGAATTGACATAATATTTGCCACGTGGTAAATTGGATAGAGCTGAAATTTTGTGGATAAATGGAGTAGGTGATTCACTGTTTATGTATTAAGTTTCAACTGTGCCAAAATAGAGTTTTTAAATTGAAAAAATAAGATTTTGAAAATTAAGTGAAAAAAGAAATAGATATCTGAAAATACCAAGAATTATGTCAATACCTAGGAGGTTATATATGGTTTGATCTAAGTATGAAATTTGATATATGGTTAATAAAGACTATTTTTTATGGGGAAAAGAAATGTAACCGGTCTCGCCCTCTATAGGTAGAACATGCTTGCATGAAAAGACCACCCAAGCCCTAGCCTTGGCGGTGGTCGATGCCTTCTCTTGCCCTCCCATTGGCTCGCATGCTAGCGTAGTAGCCATGTGGCTGATTACAACTGTCTTGCTCATTTTCTTATATCAACACGGTCAAGATTGCCATATCACCTTTCAATGCAACAAAACATGATATTAGTATGAAAATACTATTTGTTTTTATTGGACTAGAAAAACTTTTGCCTCAGCGAAAAAACCCATCCACTTATTACTACATCGTTATTTTTTATTATTATTACTATCATACTAATGGCCTATATATGCTGTCATATGAGCAAGGAGGGAAGTCCTCCCTCCCCAAAAAAAAAAATATTATTGCTTCTTAATCTTATCAACAAAGTCTATGAGGTTGCCTAGAGCCTTGGAATTCTGGTGTCAAGGAAAAGGACATCAATTATTAAGAATTTATAAGATGGATCATCAGAAAAAATGCTAACCATAGTATTGAAATCCTTTTATTTAAGGTTGTTATCTCTATGTCATAGTGTCATTTTATTAATCTATATAAATCAAATTTATAGCATATGATTTGTTCAATAATTTACAACAAAAAGGAAAGACAATATTAAACCATTGAAATATCATTAAAAAAAAAAGATAGTTAAGAATAAGCACCTTTGAGTAAATAAAAGGAAATATAAGAGAGTGATTAATTGATAATTAAGAGACTTATGACAAGATTGGGAATGGCATATATATATATATATATATATTTATATTCCTTGATTTCTGATGTACCAAGTCAATGACCCTATAAATTTTTTCTTTTGATAGATAGTCAATGACCTATAATCTATTCATGACCAGGTTTATTTGGCCCTTTGTCCTTATAGTTCATGCTGGGATCTCTATCCGGATTGTAAGTCAATTCTTATCTATACTTTACGGCTATTGGTTGGCTCCTTCGTTTGGGTGACATGTGTTATTGTGAATGATATTCTTTCCTTTTTTTTTTTATATATTTTTTGCATCTCTATATGAATAAGATTTTTCCGAACTCAAGAACAATTGGATATAGAAAGTTTACCTAACTTTTTAATTTGAGAATTTTTGCAAGGCTCCTAAGCAAAAGGCTGTCGTCACTGCCTCTCCAAACAAAGATGTTGCCTCAACATCCTTTAGGCAACTGCAAAAACATCTCACTCCTATATCATCATAGTCTCCATCACCTGCCTCAACCTTAAAGGCCGTCAATAACTCTCCCTTCATAGAAACAAATTTTATCCCAATTATCTCCATTGAATCCATCCATCTTCACCACACTCCCTCTGAAATTGCCACCATTTACCTTTGTGATCATCTTCACCCATTCACTGGTGATAAAACCCATTTTTTCTATGAAAGAATCTTTGAAGAAACTCAAAGTGCTCAAATTCAGCATTGTTGTAGATTCGCTCATGTTCGGGCTTATTCCAAGCTCAATATATTACACATCATTAGGGATCGTGAATGGGGATCTTCGCCCTCATTCAAACGTGAATTCCATGATGTCACCAACCTTAAACTCAGGTCATATGATTATGCAGATTATGTTAAAACTTGGGACATGATATTCTTATATCAGAACGATCATGAAACCCACTCTTGGTTTGTGAAGTTTCGACTTCAACGCACCTTATCAGGTGTGCCGAACTAGTTTCTCCAATGGTTCTATACATGGGGACCCCCTCCAGTAGAGTTTCTCCTAACAACTCTTTAACAGTCAGTCACCAAGTTTAAAGAATTCAATCAACCTCTGGACTCTTGGGCTCTCTTCGTTCAATTTTTTATCTTATACGAAGTCCCCTAGATTCTTCAATGGAAATACTAGATGACTGTTGATGAATTCGAAGAATGGAACTATGTTCCTCATTTAAAACGTCATATTTCAGTCAAATGGTGGGATAAATTTGACATTTCACCATTAACTGGTTTATGAAAAGAGGCATCGGTGTCGATCTGCCCCTTGCACCTTCTCCTTCAACGGCAGTCCAGACGCATTTTTATAACATGTTTCAAGCTGCTCGGCGTCGTCTTCTATATCTTTCTGATGAGTAGAACTAGGAGAGTATTCTCATAACTATCAGGTTTAATCTTCAATCCGACAATCCGGCCCCGTCCTCATCCTCTTCCTCAACTCTTCCTCCTTCGGATGATGGCAGTCAATGTGCTTAGTGGCCTGATTTCTAAGGCCTATTCAAAAAAAAAAAAAACCCGGGGATACAAGAGGTCTCACTGCACCTTGACCCAGTGCCGTGATAATCAGACACGCCATTCTGATTCTTGCCAGGTGTTAAGCATCTACACCTAGTGCCACTCTAGTCAAACTGACGTCTTGGCATGCGTCACGCAGTATTATAAACACATTATAGTGAGTGTCACGGGTAGACACTTTAATAATTCACCCCTCTTAAGACTCTTCTGGAAAACAGTGGATCCTCCCACATGGAATGCCAGAGAATCTTTTCATGGCTTATTTTCAATCACACACCTGGACTAAGGACAATATAACTTTTGGCTGAAGCTTATCAGTTTCTGACAAAGACCCCACACCTTATTAGGTATACATTCTTTGTGATAAGAACACCTTATCTTTAGGTTGTTCAGATGTCACACTCGGTTGATTGGATGCCCATTCGACGCCATCTCCATCAAGGCCCATCAGCATCCCTCAACTACAATTTATTGAAATTTGGTGTCCGCCATCTATAAAATGAGAGCTCCTCATTCTTAGAAGACACCACGGAAAAATACCACAAAATATTCTACTAAGTCTTAGAATTTTCTTTTTGAAAAAAGTCTGTTTTTCAGTTTTTGAGTCTATATTGTGTCCTATCTACAAATGTTCGTGACTAAATTTGTAATTTGAAGACTTCTATGTAACTTTGTTTGTCTCCTCTAAGTTTTGAATTCATGTATTACATTTGCTATTAGAAAGTTAAAACAACAGCTTGCTTTGTTAGATAATTTGATAGATATTTCTTCTGCTTATATTGAATTTTATATTTACTTGTATCCTCAAGATCTTAGCTATTTCTCTCAGCTTCTAAATCAAGAAATCATTGAACTTGCTGAACTCCAATCTAAGAAAAGACAAATTTTATGCCTAATAGCTTCCCTCGCTACTTAAATCCAACCTCCCTCGATCTCTGGTCTCAAATTATATATATATATATATATATATATATATAAATTGAGCCTTAAGATGAATATTGGGTGAATCAATGGAGATGGAGATTTAGTAGAAAATTGTCGGATTGTGAATTCGAGATGAACCATATCTGACTTGAGTAAGATAAAATAAATAAATAAAGGATAATTTATAGTGCCACCCCTTAGATAATGCCACAATTATAAGAACACCCCCTTTGTTTCACCAAATTAGACTTAAACCCCCTACCGCCAGTCACTGTTAAGGAATATACCTTATATGTTGATGTCAGCTACTATATTTTATTTTAAATACCAAAATACCCTTACTAAACATAAAATACTGAAAATACCCATGTAATAAGTTACTATTTCTACCACCGGCGATCGTTTAATGCACCGGAGATCATGGCAACAACGATGACGGTCGGCGACTAGCAAGAACTCGCGGCATTTGATCATAGACCTTGTGAAGCGCAGGAGCCATATTTTTGGCAAGGGTGCCAACAACAATCATACAATTGGCCTGAAAATAATTCCAAATCGATCGAAATCGCAGCGGGCGGCAACGGTGTGCATCATCTCAACCGCATAGCAAGCAAGGCTAAAGGTCATGGGCCAGATGGATCTAGTATGGACCCAGTTCATCAGATCATTCACCTTTGAGATCACATACTACACCGCCTTCGCAACCCCGTGATCAAAGCTGGTGAGGCTGGGCAGGCATATGGGGCTAGCGATGTCGACAAAGATTCCAACGCCGACAACACTTCTTCGATGCCGCCCTTTGTGATGAAAATAGGGCAAGACGTGCCGCTTTAGGGAGGAGCACCATAGCCTCGTTCATCCTTTTTATAATCAATATAAATCAAAACCAGTTGAAATTTGTACAAACAATTAACATATTATGACCACCAGCTCATATTAGTAAAAGACACTAACAGAAATGAAGAACATAACCTAATGCCACTCCCCTAAATCTCTCTAGAAAACGAAAATTCCTCGCTAGATCATAAATCATAATAAAAATAATAAGAGCGATCTTTCATTTTCTGATCAAACAAATTATACAATAATCAACGAATTACAGATTAAGAAAGAGGAAAAAGAAATAAAATCGATTTCGATGGTGGTGTTGCTGGGAATCTGGCAGAGAAGCTCCTAAGAGGTAAAATTCGTCAGGTCTTTTGTCAAAATTGAGAGCATAACTCAATGGATCATTCCTAAAATCAGCCGAGTGTCTACGACCTCTTCCCATATGAGAGATGAGATTTCAGAATTTCTTTGAATCCTGGGAGTTCGTGAAGACGAAGATCTGACAAGGGTATAACGGTCATTTTAATTCTTCACTTAATAGTGACTAATGATAGGGAGTCTGAGTCTAATTTGGTGAAACAAAAAAGAACGTTCTTATAATTGTGATATTCTTTAAGGGGTGACATTGTAAATTACCCATAAATAAAAGATTAAAAGTATTTTTTTTGACAACGTTTTATGCGTGGTCGTACAAAGAACAAACGTGTAGTGTTCTTTGGGTCAGGATCAAGCCCTAATATAACGATTGTCCTCATGTATTCATTACCTAACAGGTGGAGAGAAAGACAGTTAAGGTACTAAACAAGGACATTCATTGTGTTAGGATTTGATCCTGTCTCGTGTTCTTTTCATGATTTTGCATTTCCAATTGTTGACGAAAGCAAGGTAGAGAGATAGAGAGTGTGCATTATGACTCTTATGAAAGAGAATACATGATTATTGCTTCCCCTCTTGACTCACCCAGGCAGGTTTGCAGGGTGTGCGGGGGTTTGTTATACATCTTGTAGCGTGACATCATAGATGCGAAATTTTAAAAAAGGACTGTGAAAATTGTTGATAGCGTAGAAAAGTCTTTGTACATGCAATGCAGGGAGAGATTATCAAACCTCAATGATCTCACCATGTATTCTTCCTCTTCCCTGCTCACGACACCTATTTCCAATATCTCCACAAATGGGTAAATTTAGATCAGTTGTTGGTTGATCATCTCCTCCACCCATAGGCACCAAATGGTTCTTCAGCTTCTCCTCATTCTTACTAGTTCTAAGTGTTGGGGAAATAGATCAGAGAATCTCCCTTTTCAGTCACAAATAAATATTGGAAAGCAGTTACTGGAATTTTCATGGAGCATACCATACACATGAGGTCCACGATTGTTGTCATGAACTAAGGTTCTTTGTGCTTGAAAATAGATCCTACAAATAATCCTCTATGGTTTTTTGCAGTTTCTTTCACAGATCTCTTCACAATTTTATGAGTAAACTATGCCTCATATAATGTGACTGTAGGGATCATAGAAACTACTTATAGTAGTCTACTCAACCTTAATTACTCCCACAGTAGTTGGGCTGACCCTATCCCTTTAAATGGGCCAAACCACTATCGACCCAAATGGATCACCCACATTAATATGGCCCAAAACCCAACATTGAGACCTGAAATTCATTATCTTCTTCACCTCTCTACTTCACAACATTAAAAAACATAAATTCAATAAGAACGTCATATCCTATCGTTGAAGAGATTCTTGATTTCTCAATAGTAGAGTTTCTAAATGCTTACTGAAACCTGGTTCAAATAAAAAATCAAATGATTGGATTATTGGGTTTCTTTTTCCCTGTAACTCCTTTTCTCTCCAAGTGGTTTGCCTCGGATTTCAGGATTCTAGAGTCTAGGAGGGTCTGACTCTCTATTAGTTAAAATGGGAACCGCAAAAAAAATTGTTCAATACAGATGTGTTTTAAACTAATCAAAATGTGAAGTAGACGGTAAAAAATACAATCAAATACAAAAGATATGGCAAAATAAAAACAAAACAAACGAATGACACACATTTAAAACGTTTAAATTTGAACAATATGGTACTGAAAAAAACAGCACTATACATGCATAAATTGAGAAGTTATTAGTTAATTACCTTTAACCAGAAGTTAAATCTACAATAAATCTAAAGCGTTGAGTATTTTAAATACTTTCATGTATGTTTCTCTATGTGTATAGATACTACAAATTAAGAAAGCCTACCATTAAAATAAAAATAACCTATTTCTCTATGTATTTAGACACCGCATATCAAAATCATTTGTTAAAATTTAGTTGTTGGTTTACTCATTAATTAATCACATTTCCCAGAAATATTTTTTCCTTTTCAATATAGAATTTTTCGTTTGAAAAAAGGGATACACGTTTAGAACTTCTAATCTGCCCATTTTCATTTTTTACCAACTTTTATTAAATAGTTAGGAAAAACTTATTAAAAACTCATTAAAAAAAAAATCCATTCTTTGGGCATTTTAAACAATTAGGGTCGGGCTCAGTTGGGATGCTTGACGATTGGTATGCTACTTGATGTTTATATCTTTGCCTCAAGAATCTGATGTGAGAATTAAGAGTTTAGAAAGCCACAATTAACTAAACCCAAGTTTTAAAATTCCCATTAAAAAGAGAAAAAAGAAAAAAAAAAAAATTACTGGATCCTCTTTGGATCCGGCTCTTACGGATGGCCCCAGCCCTGGAGCCGCTGGGAAGCGAGAAAAAAACTATCGAAGGGGAAAACCAATGAAGGTTTGATGACTCTCCCCAGCTTCACATGCACAGAGCCTCGTATGCACTATCGGCAATCTTCACCCTTCCTTTTCTAACATTCCACATGTCGTCTCATAGTGCTATGCTACAAGATGTATAACACACTCCCGCACTACAAAAGAGCTGGATTTGTGAGAGAGTGTGTGAGTGGAAGATGTGTATTTTACAAAATTTACCAAACTAAACCTGTTTTTATAAGTTGGATTTTAATAAGTTGTAGATCCAAAATTAACATAATAGTTTGGTCATGGTAGACACCATAGTACATATTATTTGCGAGTAAAATTTATATGTAGGAACAAAGTTTCCTAGGTGGGACGTAGGGACCACGCTCAGACACAAGGAGAATCCCGAGGTTGTATCCCTCTTAGGGGCGTACACCCTTGTGTTTGGGCATAGCTCTTACATCCCACCTAGGAAACACTGCCCCTTATATGTATTAGAGTTTTAATATAATTTGTTTTAATTGGATTTCGATGTTTGTAATTCTGATGGAAAATTAGTATATATGAAATTTTACAAAGAATTAATGGCCATTATCAGTTACATCTAGAATCCAAAATTATACATAACTTATTCAGGAATAGTGTAATCAGGTATGAGAAACTTATCTATTGCTTGGTTGTGTAGCGTATGTCATCGCCTTCATGTGCTTATTTCTCTCATTCATTCTATGAAATTCAAAGAGGCACTAGTATTCACTACGCAGCCTAGAAGGTTCTTTCTCCCTAATATCTAAATGCAGAAAAATCAAGGGACGTGCTTGGTCCAACGATAAAGTACAAATGTTGTGACCTAATGGTCAAGTGGTCGAAATAACCTCTTGACATTTTCTGGATAAGACTGCATAGTTTTTATGCCCGAATCTCGTACATGCGAGAGCCTCATATATCAAGTACACCCTTTTTTTTATTATCTAAATGCAATAAAAAAATCCTTTATGTTCGGTTTGGTTGCAACGGGAATTTGAAGGGAAGGGAAGAGAAATTTTCGTATTTTAAAAAGAAATGTTTATAATTATTATTTCATGTGATTGTATAAACTACTTAATTTTTTTAAACATTTTTAGTAATGATATATTTTATATGTAATTTTATTTTATATATTGTAATAAATGATTTTAGACGTAAAGTAAAATAAAATTTTATAAATAAATATAGAATGATTTAAAATTAATATTAAAGTTACATGATAATAATTACATATATTTCTTCTTAAGTATTCTTCTCTTTAATTCTCATTACATGCAAACATAGCCTTAAAAATTGTCAATTTCAATTTTGTCTCGAGGATGCTAATAAAGCAGATCATGTGTTTATCGTAGTGCACCAGTGAAAGATGTAATAAATTTTGATTTTTTCCCCCCAGTGTCAAAGGCAGTTTGTACAGCTCTGTTGTACTGTCTTTTATTCTCCCTCCTCGTGTTTCATTATTTTGAGGGAGAGAGAGAGAGAGTATTGTAGTCAAGTCTCATAAATGTGGAAAAGGAAGCGCCTGCCATGTCTTCTCACTTTTTTGAAAAAAAAGACCTGGTTTTTATACCATGCATGCTTCCTAAATAGTCAATAGATTTGAACAAAACCTTTAAGTCTTCAATAAAGTTTTGTTTCGATTGCTCTAAAGCCATAAATTGCGTTGCACGCCTTTGTTGTCGTATTGACTTATTCTCCCACCTCATCGTGTTTCACAATCGGTTAAGACAGGGTGGCTATATTGTTAGCAGATTTCTTCACACTTGAATCTTCTCGTGTTTGATCAGTTAAATATGTCAAGTGTGATTATGAATTGAACAGTTTTAAGAAATTTCTCGTTGGTAGAAGAAGAGAAAGAGAGAGAAACCAAACTTATGCCCACAAAATTCAACCCACGCCCAACCGAGCCCAAGATCATGTTGGTTTTATCTAAACCTAAATCTGGCCTTGTCAATATGTATACTCTAATGA
>NC_056558.1:13313708-13331861 GCF_013358625.1 Macadamia integrifolia | reverse complement strand
CAACTTCAGAGGAGAGATTGTTTAAGTTCATCCACATCGGCCTAGTTCCAGTAGCCATAAAACCCTTAACACTGCTAGGGTTAAATTGCGCGGTTTTTGCTGCCGTTAGAGATGCAAGGATGAAAATTTTTAATGAATCTCTAATGGGCGTAGTTGAAACCAGCCTCTGTGAAGGACCAATTTACTTTCAATATAGACCAAATCTTCCTATGTCCTTAACAGATCCTAACATCCTTGACGATGCTGTTATTTCCTTAAAGATGTATGAATACAATGTTACTATGGGAACCCAAAATCTCACAGTAATATATTGTATTTATTATAAGGCAATGACTACCGTAGCCCCAAATGCTAAGGTTATAGATTCTCGAGGTCAAACTGTTTGTTTTTAGACCAATACTAAAAGGTCGCAAGTTTTTGTGCCTCGATGTATCAAATGGTCAAAAATTAACCTTCCTGACTCTTAGACCCTAACCTCTGTGGCTCAACCTTAGCTACCCATCAGAACTTTTCCATCTTGCATCACCCAGCTCCCGTCCGGTGATGTTAAAATTACTTTTGACCGTAGACTCGATAATTCTCGTAGATCTACCTCTTCAGTAATTTCTTCTTCCTCTGAATATCTAACATTTCAAGCACCATCTCATGCTTCAACGTCTAGAGTTCAGAGTGAGAATTTTGATGGTATAATAAATCTGCAGGGTACAAATCGTACTTCTTCTCAGGTTAATTAACCTGTCTATGGTCCTCTTCAACGAGAACCTTCCCAGGCTAATAATCAGCCTCCTCTTGCTCCTATTGATATGGAAAATAGGTCATCTTCTCCATCTCTCTCTGATATGCAAGCCCCAATTGGAATCATGATGCTTCACATCACTGAAGTACCCAAATTCCAAATCAATAAGCGATTCCTTATTCAGGAATATAAGTCCATTAGGAATGCTGAAAAAAGAAAGATTTTTTAAGAACACTATTCCAACCCTCAACGGTAAGAGCTCCATGAAAAATGAGTTTCTCACATGAAAACTCATCAAATAAATCTTCCATTCTTCCAATGGTTAAAGATATATCTTCTTGAGAAATCATCTAACCCTGCACTGGTTAGTGAAATCAAGAAGGTAACAACCACTTATATTTCTAAAGATGGAACAGATATTGAGTCTGTTCACCCTCCTTTCCAAGCCTTAAATGTAGGTACTAATCAGATGGTTGTTTCTCTTAAAACATCAAGTGATACTTCATCTCTATTGACTGAATTTCATCTTAGTCAACTTGTTGAACAAAATAAATTTACTAATTTATGTCTTCAGTCTATAGGAAGCCAGACTAAGCGTATAGATACGATTGTAGACTCCTTAAAGGCCTCTACTCCATCTACTTCCCATGCTAAAATTGAGTATACTAATAAAATCATTTGGCCAGCATTTGCTTCTCAACCCAGAAGTACCCAAAAGCCAGTCCCTGCTTCTCAACCCAGAAGCAACCAGTCTGTCCTTTTTAAACCTTCTCCATTTTTGGATATTCCAAAAAGAAAGAATGAGTCCACTATGTTAGATGACTTGTAAAACGTCTCGGTCAACTACAAGTTTCTAAGGACAAAGAAAAATAGCCTATGACTCTTTCTCTAGCAGAACCTTCTGATTCTGAAATATAACTTGCTGAGAAAGATTTTCAGTACATATTACCTCAACAGGTAGCAGTTCCTAAGCATATTCCTCAACTAAATCAAGTCATGAGGAAAGCTCGCAAAGTTATGCCGATCGCTCCAATGAATTACTATTACCCTTGACCTTCTCTTGTCGATCTTCAATTTTAAGTTGAAGGAGAACCTGCTAATTTCCTAATTGATGGAAATGCAATTAAGGAGTGGAATATTGATGGTTTATCTGAATACTAAATCATCAACTTCCTTAAGCAGATGCTTATGTATGCCACAACGGCTACACTAAATCAAGCATTTGACTATGATGTTGCTAAAATGATAGCAACTAGATTTTTCGGCCAACTTCTTGGTTGGTGGGATTTTTATTTGTCTGAAGAGTTAAACAACAAATCATTAATGCTATGACCAGTGTTTCGCAACAACATACTGAACAACTTCTTGATGGTACTTTTGCCCAGCACACTGTTTATGTTAATCAGGAATATGCGGTTAACACCTTAGTTTATACTATAACTCTTTACTTTGTTGGACCAGCTGAAATCTTAGATGATCGAACAAGAGAACAACTTATGAATCTCTATTGTCCTATACTATCTCATTATAGATAGTATAGAGACGTCTTTTTTGCTAAATTCTTTACTCGGGATGACTGCAACAATTCTATATGGAAAGAGAAGTTCATCTTTGGTCTACCTTCTTTATTTGACTTAAAGCAAAGCATAACGGCACTATTCCCTTTGAGCAATATACCTACAGGGAATTAGCTGCTAAAATATGCAATGAAATCTTCAACTCTGCACAGACCTAAAACTCAAGAAACAACTATCTAAAGAGAGACAAGCTGGATTCTGAGAACTTGGCTATTTCTGTGGGTAGTTTGGATTCGAGAAGATTCGTCTTTCAGGATCAAAGAAGACTCATAGAAAACTCTATCGGTTCTTTAAGCCTAAATATCAGACCAAACCATATAAATCTAAGCCTAAGCGCTTCTTCAAGAAACGCTTTTCCAAATCTCGTCCTCAAGGCACTTTTTCCTCTAACAAAACCCCTGTTTGTTACAAATGTAGAAAAGTAGGACATTGTAAGAATAATTGTCGAACTAAGGCAAGGATTAATGCCCTAGAAATTGATGACTTACAGAAGCAAAATCTTGAAAAGGTCTTGCCATATAGCTCATTCGACCTTGAGTCTAACACTGATTCTCACTTAGATCAAGAAATTGCTCAACTTGAGTTCAACAGCAATTATTTTGAGTCTAAATCTCAGACTCCCCATTATAGTTGTGATCCTTACCAAGTTAAGCTTAAGGAAAATGGTTTGATGGTTCTTTCAATCGAAGAGTCATTTCTCCTAAAGACTATTCACCAAATCATTGATCCTGTAACTAAGGTTCAACTCTTATGTGAGTATATCACCTTAGTAAAGGATAGTACTAGGCCTAGCCCTGTTTTGGCCAATAAACATCGGTTCAAGATTACATTTTCAAAACTATAATCAATTGGGTTAAGGTTACCTCCCAAATCCGTGAACCTACTATCCAGGAACTCCGTAAGGACCTCAATGAAGTTAAAATTGAAGTAAAAAGTCTTAAACAGAGAATTCAGACTCTTGAACTTTATAATGAACAATTAACTGAGCCTGATCTTAAAGAAGAAGCTTCCTTCAAGGATCTACTAGCAACTCAAAATATAGTAGCTATTACCTCTGCAACTCCTGCTGCAGTTTCTTCTGAAGATGCTCAAGTCCTCACTATTCAACAGGTTAAAACTCATCAATGGCATGTTATGATTGACATTGTAGTAAATGGAGAGTTTAGCCTAAAGACCATTGCCTTAATTGATTCAGGCGCTGACATCAATTGTATTAACGAAGGACTTGTACCTTCGCAATACTTTTTGAAAACCACTCAGAAATTGGTTACAGCTGACAGATATAGAATGTAGGTCGAGTGTAAGCTCCCATCTACCTCTATCTGTAACAATGGACACTGCCTGAAGACTCCTTTATTATGGTAAAAGGACTCTCAATTCGTACTTCTAGGCACTCCATTTCTCTCCCAGTTGTATCCATTACAGATTGATACAGTCGGTCTTTACTCGGTGGTTAATAATGACCTTATTACTTTTTATTTCATCGAACCCCAAAGGTTCATACGGTGAATGAAATTCGGTCCAAAGAAAATTTCATATACTCTTTATCATCTGAAATCCAACAAAAGAGCATCCAACAAAAGATTGATGACCCTACCTTTCAAGTTAAAGTTAAAAACTTTCAAGCTCTACTTGTAAAGGAAGTCTGTCCAGACATCCCTACTGTATTTTTGTCTAAGAAAACACCTATTGTTACTCTTCCATATGAAGATAACTTTTTTGAAAGCCAAATTCTCACAAAAGCTCGGGCAGCCTAAATGCCTGATCATTTAAGGGAAACATGTTAGAAGGAGATTTATGAACTCCTTGCTAAAGGTCTTATTAGACCAAGCAAATCTCCCTGGAGCTGCACTGCATTTTATGTGAACAATAATGTTGAAATTAAAAGAGGTGCACCCAGACTTATCATCAACCACAAACCCTTAAATAAGGTTTTTAAGTGGATCTGGTATCCTATCCCTAATAAGAGGAATCTTCTCAACAAAATTATACGCCTCCAGCATATTTTCAAAGTTTGATATGAAGTCCGGATACTGGCAAATTCAGATAGTAAAGAACGATAGGTATAAGATAGCTTTTGTTGTCCCATTCGGTCAATACGAATGGAATGTTATGCCTTTCGGTCTAAAGAATGTTCCCTCTGAATTTCAAAATATTATGAATCGGATCTTTAATCAATATTCATAGTTTATAATTATGTATATTGATGATTTCCTTATCTATTCCTAGGACATTTCCCAGCATTGGAAACATCTAAATCTTTTCTTCTCTATTATTCGTCAAGCAGAACTTGTTGTTTCTGTAAGGAAAATAAGTTTATTCCAAAGTAAAGTTCGCGTCTTAGGACATTAGATTTCATTTGAATCAATCATTCCCATAGAACGAACTATTCAGTTTGCGGATAAATTTTCTGGTGAAATAACAAATAAGACTCAACTCCAAAGGTTTCTTGGTAGCCTAAACTATATTGCTGAGTTCTATAAGGATTTAGCAAAGGAAGCCAAACCTTTATTTAATAAGATTAAACAGCAGCCTGAACCATGAACAACTGTATATACTGATTCTATCCGCAAAATCATGCTTAAAGGTAAAGAACTTCCGTGCTTAAGTTTAGCGCGACTAGATTGTTTTAAGATTGTTGAGACAGACACGTCCGAATTCGGATACAGTGGTATATTGAAGCAAAAATGTCCTAACCTTCCTAAAGAAGTTTTAGTACGTTTTACTTCTGGTACTTGGAATCCAACTCAACAAAAATATTCAACAATAAAAAAAAAGAGATTTTTTCACTTGTTTTGTGTATAACCAAATTTGAAAGTGATCTTCTAAATCAACATTTTTTTGTTCGGGTGGACTGTAAAGCAGCTAAAGATGTCCTTGAGAAAGATGTCAAGAATTTAGCTTCAAAACAGATCTTTGCTCGATGGCAGTCGCTACTCTCTGTTTTTTATTTTAGTATTGAATTCATTGAAGGTGATACTAACAGTCTACCTGACTTTTTAACTTGAGAATTTTTGCAGGGATCCTAAGCAAAAGACCGTCGTCCCTGCCTCTCCAAACAAAGAGGTTGCCTCAACATCTTCTAGGCAGCACCAAGAACATCCCACTCCTATTTCATCACAGTCTCCATCACCTGCCTCAACCTTAAAGGCCGTTAATAACTCTCCCTTCATAGAAACAAATTTTATCCAGGTATCCCCATTGAATCCATCCATCTTTGCCACACTCCCTCTGAAATTGCCACCATTGACCTTCACGATCATCTTCACCCATCCACTGGTGATAAAACCCATTTTTTCTATGAAAGAATCCTTGAAGAAACTTGAAGTGCTCAAATTCAGCACTATTATAGATCTGCTCATGTTTGGGCTTATTCCAAGCTCAATATATTACACATTATTAGGGATCGTGATTGGGGATCTTTGCCCTTATTCAAACGTGAATTCCATAATGTCACCGACCTTAAACTTAGGTCATATGATTATGCAGATTATGTTAAAGCTTGGAATATGATATTCTTATATCAAAACGATCATGAAACCCATTCTTGGTTTGTAAAGTTTCGACTTCAACACACCTTATCAGGTGTGCCAATCTGGTTTCTCCAATGGTTCTATATATGAGGACCCCCTCTAGTAGAGTCACTCCCAATAGCTCTTCAGCAGTCAGTCACCAAGTTTAAAGAAATCAATCAACCTCTGGACTCTCGGGCTCTCTTCGTTCAATTCTTTATCTTATACGAAGTACCCTAGATTCTTTAATGGAAATACTAGATGACTGCTGATGAATTTGAAGAATGGAACTATGTTCCTCATTTAGAACGTCATATTTCAATCAAATGGTGGGATAAATTTGACATTTCACCATTAACTAGTTTATGATTTGTGCCTAAAAGAGGCATCGGTGCAAATCTGCCTCTTGCACCTTCTCCTTCAACGACAGCCCAGACGCCTTTTTATAACATGTTTCAAGCTGCTTGGCGTTGTCTTCCATATATTTCTGATGAGCAGAACTAGGAGAGTATTCTCACAGCTATCAGGTTTAATCTTCAATCCGACAATCTGACACTCAACTCTTCCTCCTTCGGATGATGGCAGTCAATGCGCTCAGCGGCCTGATTTCTAATGCATGTTAAAAAAAAAAAAAAACTCGAGGGTACAAGAAGTCTCACTGTACCTTGACTCAGTGCCGTGATAATCAGACACACCATTCTGATTCTTGTCAGGTGTCAAGCATCTACACTTAGTGCCACTCTAGTCAGACTGACGTCTTGGCATGCATCAAGCAGTATTATAAGCGCATTATAGTGAGTGTCATGGGTGGACACTTTAATAATTCACCCCTCTTAAGAATCTTCTGAAAAACAGTGGGTCCTCCCACGTGGAATGCCAGAGAATCTTTTCATGACTTATTTTCAATCACACACCTGGACTAAGGATAATATAACTTTCGGCTGAAGCTTATTAGTTTCTGACAAAGACCCCACACCTTATTAGGTATACCTTCTTTGTGATAAAAACACCTTATCTTTAGGTTGTTCAGATGTCACACTCGGTTAGTTGGATGCCCATTCGACGCCATCTCCATTAAGGCTCATCAGCATCCCTCAACTATAATTTATTGAAATTTGGTGTCCGCCATCTATAAAATGAGAGCTCCTCATTCTTAGAAGACACCACAAAAAAATATCACAAAATATTCTACTAAGTCTTAGAATTTTCTTTTTGTAAAAAGTCAGTTTTTTAGTTTCTGAGTGTGAATTGTGTGCTATCTACAAATGTTCATGACTAAATTTGTAATTTGAAGACTTATATGTAAGTTTGTTTGTCTCCTTTAAGTTTTGAATTCATGTATTATGTTTGCTATTAGAAAGTTAAAACAACAACTTGCTTTGTTAGATAATTTGATAGATATTTCTTCTGCTTATATTGAATTTTATATTTACTTGTATCCTCAATATCCTAGCTTTTTTCTCTCAGCTTCTAAATCAAGAAATCATTGAACTTGCTGAACTCCAATCTAAGAAAAGACAAATTTTATGCCTAATAGCTTCCCTCGCTGCTTAAATCCAACCTCCCTCGATCCCTGGTCTCAAATTATATATATATATATATATATATATATATAAACATTGAGCCTCAAGATGAATATTGGGTGAATCAATGGAGATGGAGATTTAATAGAAAATTGTCGGATTGTGAACTGGAGATGAACCAAATCTGACTTGAGTAAGATAAAATAAATAAAGGATAATATACAGTGCTACCCCTTAGATAATGCCACAATTATAAGAACACCCCCTTTGTTTCACCAAATTAGGCTTAAACCCCCTACCGCCAGTCACTGTTAAGGAATATACCTTATATGCTGATGTCAGCTACTATATTTTATTTTAAATACCAAAATACCCTTACTAAACATAAAATACTGAAAATACCCATGTAATAAGTTACTATTTCTACCACCGCCGATCGTTTAATGCACCGGAGATCATGGCAACAACGATGACGGCCGACGACTAGCAAGAACTCGCGGCATTTGATCATAGACCTTGTGAAGCGCAGGAGCCATCTTTTTGGTAAGGGTGCCAACAACAATCATACAATCGGCCTGAAAATAATTCCAAATCGATCGAAATCGCAGCAGGCGGCAATGGTGAGCATCATCTCAACCGCATAGCAAGCAAGGCTAAAGGTCATGGGCCAGATGGATCTAGTATGGACCCAGTTCATCAGATCATCCACCTTCGAGATCACATACTATGCCGCCTTCGGCAGCCCCGTGATCAAAGCTGGTGAGGCTGGGCAGGCATATGGGGCTAGCGATGTCGACAAAGATTCCAACGCCGACAACACTTCTTCGATGCCACCCTTTGTGATGAAAATAGGGCAAGACGTGCCGCTTTAGGGAGGAGCGCCGTAGCCTCGTTCATCCTTTTTATAACCAATATAAATCAAAACCAGTTGAAATCTATACAAACAATTAACATATTATGACCACCAACTCATATTAGTAAAAGACACAAACAGAAATGAAGAACAGAACCTACTGCGACTCCCCTAAATCTCTCTAGAAAACGAGAATTCCTCGCTAGATTATAAATCATAATAAAAATAATAAGAGGGATCTTTCATTTTTTTATCAAACAAATTATACAATAATCAACGAATTACAGATTAAGAAAGAAGAAAAGAAATAAAATCGATTTCGTTGGTGGTGTTGCTGGGAATCTGACAGAGAAGCTCCTAAGAGGTAAAATTCGTCAGGTCTTTTGCAAAATTGAGAGCGTAACTCAATGGATCATACCTAAAATCAGCCGAGTGTCTACGACCTCTTCCCATCCCATATGAGAGATGAGATTTCAGAATTTCTTTGAATTCTGGGAGTTCTTGAAGACGAAGATCTGACAAGGGTATAACTGTCATTTTAATTCTTCACTTAACAGTGACTGATGATAAGGGGTCTGCGTCTAATTTGGTGAAATAGAAAAGACGTTCTTATAATTGTGACATTCTCTAAGGGTGGCATTGTAAATTATCCATAAATAAAATATTAAAAGTATTTTTTTTTTTGACAACGTTTTATGCGTGGCCGTACAAAGAACAAACATGTAGTGTTCTTTGAGTCAGGATCAAGTCCTAACATAACGATTGTCCTCATGTATTCATTACCTAACACGTGGAGAGAAAGACAATTAAGGTACTAAACAAGGACATTCATTGTGTTATGATTTGATCCTGTCTCGTGTTCTTTTCATGATTTTGCATTTCCAATTGTTGACGAAAGCAAGTTAGAGAGAGAGAGAGAAGAAAGAGAGAGAGGGGAAAAATAATCCTCTGTTTTTTTCATCCCTGTTTTTTCTTGTTTTGCTATCTGCAAAACACGACATGTGGATAATTTTAAGACCAACGCATCGGATGTAATAACCTTCATCCAATCTTGATCATTGGTCTCCTTATTATCCACGTGTCATGTTCTACAGATAACAAAACAAGAAAAAACATGAATGGAAAAAACAGAGGATTTTAATCCGAGAGTGAGTGTGCATTATGACTCTTATGAGAGAGAATACATGATTATAACCTCCCCTCTTGACTCACCCAGGCAGGTCTGGCAGGGTGTCTGCGGGGTTTGTTATACATCTTGTAGCGTGACATCATAGATGCGAAATTTTCAAAAAGGACTGTGAAAATTGTTGATAGGGTAGAAAAGTCTATGTACATGCAATGCAGGGGAGAGATTATCAAAACTCAATGATCTCACCATGTATTCTTCCTCTTCCCTCCTCGCGACACCTATTTCCAACATCTCCACAAATGGGTAAATTTAGATCAGTTGTTGGTTGATCATCTCCTCCACCCATAGGCACCAAATGGTTCTTCAGCTTCTCCTCATTCTCACTAGTTCCAAGTGTTGGGGAAATAGATTAGAGAATCTCCCTTTTTAGTTATTAGAACACTAATAAATATTGGAAAGCAGTTACTGGAATTTTCATGGAGCATACCATACACATGAGGTCCACGATTGTTGTCATGAAGTAAGGTTCTTCGTATTTGAAAATAGATCCTACAAATAATCCTCTATGGTTTTTTGCAGTCTCCTTCACAGATCTCTTCACAACTTTGTGAGTAAACTATGCCTCATATAATGTGACTGCAGGGATCATAGAGATTACTTATAGTAGTCTACCCAACCTTAATTACTCCCACAGTAATAGGGTTGAGCCTATCCCTTTAAATGGACCGAACCACTATCGACCCAAATAGATCACCCACATTAATATGGTCCAAAACCCAACATTGAAACCTAAAATTCATTATCATCTTCACCTCTCTGCTTCACAACATTAAAAAACATAAATTCAATAAGAACGTCATATCATATCGTTGAAGAGATTCTTGATTTCTCAATAGTAGAGTTTCTAAATGCTTACTGAAACCTGGTTCAAATAAAAAATCAAATGATTGGATTATTGGGTTTCTTTTTCCTTGTAACTCCTTTTCTCTCCAAGTGGTTTGCCTCGGATTTCAGGATTCTAGAGTCTAGGAGGGTCTAGGTCTCTATTAGGTAAAATGGAACCGCAAAAAACATTGTTCAATACAGATGTGTTTTAAACGAATCAAAATGTGAAGGAGACGGTAAAAAATACAATCAAATAAAGAAGATATGGCAAAATAAAAACAAAACAAATGAACGACACGTATTTAAAACGTTTAAATTTGAACAATATGGTACTAAAAAAAACAGCACTATACGTGCATAAATTGAGAAATTATTAGTTAATTATCTTTAACCAGAAGTTAAATCTACAATAAATCTAAAGCGTTGAGTATTTTAAATACTTTCATGTATGTTTCTCTATGTGTATAGATACTACAAATTAAGAAAGCCTACCATTAAAATAAAAATAACCTATTTCTCTATGTATTTAGAAACCGCATATCAAAATCATTAGTTAAAGTTTAGTTGTTGGTTTACTCATTAATTAATCACATTTCCCAGAAATATTTTTTCCTTTTCACTATAGCATTTTTCGTTTGAAAAAAGGGATACACGTTTAGAACTTCTAATCTGCCCATTTTCATTTTTTACCAACTTTTATTATATAGTTAGGAAAAACTTATTAAAAACTCATAAAAAAAAAAATCCATTCTTTGGGCATTTTAAACAATTAGGGTCGGGCTCAGTTGGGATGCTTGACGATTGGTATGCTACTTGATGTTTATATCTTTGCCTCAAGAATCTGATGTGAGAATTTAGAGTTTAGAAAGCCACAATTAACTAAACCCAAGTTTTAAAATTCCCATTAAAAAGAGAAAAAAGAAAAAAAAAAAAAAATTACTGGATCCTCTTTGGATCCGGCTCTTACGGATGGCCCCAGCCCTGGAGCCGCTGGGAAGCGAGAAAAAAACTATCGAAGGGGAAAACCAATGAAGGTTTGATGACTCTCCCCAGCTTCACATGCACAGAGCCTCGTATGCACTATCGGCAATCTTCACCCTTCCTTTTCTAACATTCCACATGTCGTCTCATAGTGCTATGCTACAAGATGTATAACACACTCCCGCACTACAAAAGAGCTGGATTTGTGAGATAGTGTGTGAGTGGAAGATGTGTATTTTACAAAATTTACCAAACTAAAACTGTTTTTATAAGTTGGATTTTAATAAGTTGTAGATCCAAAATTAACATAATAGTTTGGTCATGGTAGACACCATAGTACATATTATTTGCGAGTAAAATTTATATGTAGGAACAAAGTTTCCTAGGTGGGACGTAGGGACCACGCTCAGACACAAGGAGAATCCCGAGGTTGTATCCCTCTTAGGGGCGTACACCCTTGTGTTTGGGCATAGCTCTTACATCCCACCTAGGAAACACTGCCCCTTATATGTATTAGAGTTTTAATATAATTTGTTTTAATTGGATTTCGATGTTTGTAATTCTGATGGAAAATTAGTATATATGAAATTTTACAAAGAATTAATGGCCATTATCAGTTACATCTAGAATCCAAAATTATACATAACTTATTCAGGAATAGTGTAATCAGGTATGAGAAACTTATCTATTGCTTGGTTGTGTAGCGTATGTCATCGCCTTCATGTGCTTATTTCTCTCATTCATTCTATGAAATTCAAAGAGGCACTAGTATTCACTACGCAGCCTAGAAGGTTCTTTCTCCCTAATATCTAAATGCAGAAAAATCAAGGGACGTGCTTGGTCCAACGATAAAGTACAAATGTTGTGACCTAATGGTCAAGTGGTCGAAATAACCTCTTGACATTTTCTGGATAAGACTGCATAGTTTTTATGCCCGAATCTCGTACATGCGAGAGCCTCATATATCAAGTACACCCTTTTTTTTATTATCTAAATGCAATAAAAAAATCCTTTATGTTCGGTTTGGTTGCAACGGGAATTTGAAGGGAAGGGAAGAGAAATTTTCGTATTTTAAAAAGAAATGTTTATAATTATTATTTCATGTGATTGTATAAACTACTTAATTTTTTTAAACATTTTTAGTAATGATATATTTTATATGTAATTTTATTTTATATATTGTAATAAATGATTTTAGACGTAAAGTAAAATAAAATTTTATAAATAAATATAGAATGATTTAAAATTAATATTAAAGTTGCATGATAACAATTACATATATTTCTTCTTAAGTATTCTTCTCTTTAATTCTCATTACATGCAAACATAGCCTTAAAAATTGTCAATTTCAATTTTGTCTCGAGGATGCTAATAAAGCAGATCATGTGTTTATCGTAGTGCACCATGAAAGATGTAATAAATTTTGATTTTTTCCCCCCAATGTCAAAGGCAGTTTGTACAGCTCTGTTGTACTGTCTTTTATTCTCCCTCCTCGTGTTTCATTATTTTGAGGGAGAGAGAGAGAGAGTATTGTAGTCAAGTCTCATAAATGTGGAAAAGGAAGCGCCTGCCATGTCTTCTCACTTTTTTGAAAAAAAAGACCTGGTTTTTATACCATGCATGCTTCCTAAATAGTCAATAGATTTGAACAAAACCTTTAAGTCTTCAATAAAGTTTTGTTTCGATTGCTCTAAAGCCATAAATTGCGTTGCACGCCTTTGTTGTCGTATTGACTTATTCTCCCACCTCATCGTGTTTCACAATCGGTTAAGACAGGGTGGCTATATTGTTAGCAGATTTCTTCACACTTGAATCTTCTCGTGTTTGATCAGTTAAATATGTCAAGTGTGATTATGAATTGAACAGTTTTAAGAAATTTCTCGTTGGTAGAAGAAGAGAAAGAGAGAGAAACCAAACTTATGCCCACAAAATTCAACCCACGCCCAACCGAGCCCAAGATCATGTTGGTTTTATCTAAACCTAAATCTGGCCTTGTCAATATGTATACTCTAATGATACTCAATCCATGACTCCTATCTTGATTACATCAATTGATATATATCAAACCCTAATATAATCCAAAGGCTAAGAAGATACGAGAACCATTCTTGTACGGTTCTGTTCCTGATCCACAACTATAATCCACTCAATCTCTCAATCTTTTATAAGAAGAGAGAGATTAGGCTATGTTTGGTAGCCAAGAGAAGAAAAGAAAAAAGAAGAAATGAAATGAAATAGTGAGAAAATAAAAAGAGTATGTATGTTTGGCAACCAAGAGAATAAAATAAAAGAAAAGAAAAAAATTCAAAAAATTTTGAATTTTAAGAGAGAGATAGACACATAAGAAATCATTGTGTAATCATTTATTTTGTCTTATTATGTTTTTTGTGTTTTTTGCAAGATATTTTTTTGGAGAGCAAAAGAAAACTTCAGGAATTTTGAATTTAAAAAATTGAATCTTTTCTTAAGTGAAGACATACCAAATGCAAAGAGAAATTCTTAACCCACAAAAAAAGTGTAAAAAATGTATTTTTTTCGTTTCTTTTCTTTTCTTCTCTGGGCTATCGGACACAGCCTAAGTGGATTCCAAGTGTGAATTAAGCACACTACAAGAATGGTTCTAATAGGAAGACTTGACTCTTGAAATTTTTTGGGTGGCCTCATGCTCTCTGGACCAAACGTGGACCCAACATGTGATAAGTGTGGGAAGGAAACCACTTACAAGCGTACAAGTCTTAGGTGGGCTGTCTTGATGTGCAGTATCGAAAAGGTAAGAATTACACATCGGATTTCAGGGCAGAAATATCTGTCTTTTCCCCTAGTACGGGAAGCTAGTTTTTGAGAGCAAAGGGTTGATGATAAACCACTCATTTGCCTTGATTAGGCTTCACGGGCAGATCTATCTTTCCTCCGGGCATGTATTTCAAACTACTATAAATTAAGATCCTTTGCCACTCAAGATGTGAAATTGATTTCTGTGGAATTCTTTATAAATTCTTTATGGCCTTTCCATGGTAACATCTCGAGCTTCCCCCTAAAAGTTCCCAAGAAGTTGGAAGAACCAGTGCAGTCAATATGGTAAGAATTTAACGTTCTCTTACTTTCTCTGGTTCCACATCCCTTTGTTCCTAATACTCTTTTCTTTTCACTGTTGTAGGATGGAATTCAGATCAAACACAGTGAGAAATGTGAAGAAATTAGACGAATTCTTAGTGAACTTGATGACCCATTAGAGTGTTTGATAATGGTTGATTCACTGCAACGCCTTTGCATCGATTACCACTTTGAAGATGAGATCACTACAGTCTTAAACAACCAATATGGAACCCTTAATTCTTCTCACAATGTTGACTTGCATGTCTTGGCTTTGCATTTTCGATTGCTGAGGCAAGCTGGTTATTTTGTTTCTACAGGTGGGTAGCTAGTCATCTTGTACTTATCTTTCACCACCTTTAACACTACTTCTTTTACTAAGTATTGATATACTAGTGGTGCAACAGACATCTTTGACAGCTTTAAGGACAAGGAGGGACAGTTTAAACAAGAATTAAGTGAAGACATTAGAGGACTGATGAGTTTATATGAAGCTTCCCACCTTGGAATGGAAGGAGAAGATACTCTTGATCAAGCCAACTACTTCGCTCACAAGCACCTTAGTGATGCTAGGATGAGTACTACTCTCCAACCTGAACTAGCTAGAGCTGTCAGTGATACCTTGGAGTATCCCTATCACAAGAACCTAGCTAGATTCAAGGCCAAACACTACGACCTAAGTAGTCTTCATGGCACATATGGATGGGTCAGTCTTGTAAAGGAACTTGCGAGGATGGATTTTAACATGGTTCGATCTTTATATCAACAAGAACTCCTTCAAATTTTTAGGTAAGTTGAACTTGAACCCAGTTTGATTCTTTCTTTCTTTCTTTCATTTATGATCTTTATATTAGCTTCTCTTGCATTGATAGGTGGTGGAGGGAGTTGGGTTTATCACAAGAGTTGAAGTTTGCTAGAGACCAACCACTAAAATGGTATCTGTGGTCCATCACAGCTCTCCCAGATCCAAAGGACTCCCAGCTAAGAATGGAGCTCACAAAACCCATATCACTTGTTTATATTATTGATGACATTTTTGACGTTGGGGGGACATTAGAAGAACTTACCCTCTTCACTACAGCAGTGAACAGGTAGGACACACTCAAACTGTGTTTATATGAATTTTTAGAATAGATTTTGGGTCTAGAACACATTCTGAAGCAAGAAAATATAGATAAAATCGGGTTTCAAAATCCGTTCTAATTAGTTTCAGAATCTATTCTGAGAATACACACCGAAGACAGCCTCAATTTTCCTATCCTTTTACCTGTTAAATTAGTCAATTCTGTTGATTAATTCACGATTAATTAATGATTTATTGAATTTTATGTATAGATGGGAGATTACCAGCATTGAGGAACTGCCAGAATACATGAAGATTTGTTTCAAGGCTCTTGATGATATCACCAATGAAATTAGTGATAAAGTCCTTAATGAACATGGGTGGAACCCCATCGGCACCTTACGGATGGCGGTAAAATATAATGAACACTTAATAATGAGTTAATTTATGATTCTAAATGGTAAACTTTTTCAGGAATCTGCTAATTACTGTTCTTAAACTTGATTAATTGTATACAGTGGGGAGGCCTTTGTGAGGCATTTCTGATAGAAGCCAAATGGTTTGCGTCCAAGCTGGTGCCTAAGTCAAGGGATTACCTGGAGAATGGTGTGATAAGCTCAGGAGTGCCTCTTGTTTTGGCTCATTTGTTCTTTCTACTAGGCCAAGGTCTAAACAAGGAGAGTGTATATTATGTTGAACGCAATCCACCACTCATATCTTGCACAGCAGTAATTCTTCGTCTATGGGATGACTTAGGAAGTGCCAAGGTAATACACAGACTACCGAGTCCTGATCCCCTTCCCATGTGGACTATCTACATGGGATACCACCATTAGATGAGTATCCGGTTCAAGGTCAATGGGGAATTAATTGCTTTGACTCATGATCCAGATACTCATTGGACGGTGGTGCTAGGGGTATCAAAATTGTAACAACATAAATCAAATCGAACCGAGGCCTTGTTGGGTTGGATTCAGTTTAGGGTATGTATTATGATCTTAAAACCAAATCGAATCACACCGGAAATGAAAGAACCTGACATCGAACCCAAAACTGGCTCAATACCCAAACCAAAATCGAAATCAAACTGACATACCCGATAAGATGGAAACCAATAACAGCTTGAAACTCATTAAAAAAAAAATCCATATTTTTCTTAATTCTATTTAAATATATATATATATATGTTATATCAAACCAAAAACAGGCCAAATCAAAATGACCTGATAACAAACCCGAAAACAAATCAAACCGAATCAACTCAACTCAAAGTGAAACAAATCCAAACCAATCGATTAACAAACCTAGGGAATTGCATCCCATGTGGGGATGATAACTCTCAACCCCACGTGGGAAGCTGATCCGGACTCCAGAACCACCTTTGTATATTTCCAGCATGACCAAGCTTTCCCAAGGCCATGGTGAATGGGAGACCATGGTCCCCTTCACCATGGTCCATTGCGACCACAGATAATAGGGGGGAGATAGGTGGGGAGAGTGGGGGATTGACATTTGACACACCTAGGGAATTGCATCCCATGTGGGGAGGATAACTCTCAACCCCACGTGGGAAGCTGATCTGGACTCTAGGACAACCTTTGCATATTTCCAGCAGGACCAAGCATTCCCAAGGCCATGGTGAATGAGAGACCATGGTCCCATTCACCATGGTCCATTGCAACCACAAATAATAGGGGGGAGATAGGTGGGGAGAGAGGGCGACTCACATTTAAACCATATCATTGTTTAGCCACCGACGATGAAAAACTTTCCCCTTTACAAAATCGGATTCTGATAACTTAACTTTCTTGACCGATTTACCAACTCTTGTGCTTTAATGGCTAGGATGAGAAGCAAGAAGGACACGACGGATCATACATAGAATGTTATATGAAGGAACATGAAGAGGATTCATCAATTGAAAGTCCAAAAAATCATGTCTTTTGCTTGATTTCAGATTCTTGGAAGCAACTCAATGGAGAATGCCTTTCGATGAACCATTTCTCACCTTCCTTCAAAAGGGCCTCACTTAATATAGCCAGAATAGTCCCTTTGATGTACGGTTACAATGACAGCCAGAGCCTTCCAATCCTTGAGGACTATATCAAGTCACTGCTCAACGAAAGTGTTTCTTTCTAATTGAAATCTTTCTTGAGAGAAAGCAGTACGATTCCTTGAGAATGAATGTTATGGCGTCTTCCAAAAGAAGGGCAACCTATCTATCAAAAAGTAAATGAATGCCATGATCAATTATTGTATCTAGAGTTAGAAATAAAATTGTACCTATTCATATTTTTGGTCGCTTATGTGTATCCAATCATATGTTAAAACGTGGGCAAAGAATGCCACCAGTTTGGGCAATCATTGTATCAGTGCATAGACCGGTGGGAAGTCGTGTGGAAGTATCTTCAGCGCATGAGAAGGGGTGGGTGGCAGTGGGGGCAATACAATCTTTTCTTATCCACCTATGTGGTAGGGGATGTCTTAATTTTCGCAATTCCCTTGTAAACTAGGGTTGTACCTGGGCTTTCCCTACGAACTGAAAAAGTTGTCTCTTCCAAATTTTATTAAGCTCTATCTCTTGTTAAAGATTTCCGTTCATGCAAATATAACCCGGACTTACATGTTAGGTGTCAAGTCCCATCATTCTTGCTTTCATAAAAAGAGAAGAGGGTATATTTTTGCCATATCCTAATTTCTCAACTATTATCTAAAGTGATGCATATAATACATTTTCAAAATCTAGATCAGACCAATTGGTTCGATTGGACTACTTTTTTTTTGGGGGGGGGGGGGGGGGG
>NC_056558.1:13312571-13313688 GCF_013358625.1 Macadamia integrifolia | reverse complement strand
GAGAGAGAGAGAGAGAGAGAGAGAGAGAGAGAGAGAGAGAGAGAGAGCAAGAGAGCATTGGCGTATGCATATTCTCAGATAGAGAACACTTTCCCATAATATATATATATATATATATATATAAGACACATTTCTTCACCTACAGTCGAGGGAGAATCCCTTGATTGAGTGATTTAGATGGCATGCAAATGCCAAATGGTCTCAAGGAATAGTGGGAGTCGATATCATTGACTTTCTATAGTAAAAAGTAGAACATTTTATTATCCTAAATGAGTGTACTTTTCCTTCACCCACCTTGATTGAGTGATTTAGATGGCATGCAAATGCCAAATGGTCTCAAGGAATAGTGGGGGTCGATATCATTCACTTTCTATAATGAAAGGCAGAATATTTTATGATTTTAGATGAGTGTACTTTTCCTTCACCCACAGTGCAAGATATTTCTTACGAACCAAATTTGTTGGAATTATGTATGCAAGACAATTTCCCTTCACCCTGTGATGAAGGAAGAATCCATTGCCGATAGGTTTGGATGTCTTGGGATGGGTACAATAAAGAAAAATTGGGAGAGCATTATTAATTTATTAGTATAATAGGTGATAGAGTAATAATGATCATAGATTTAAAAAAAAAATAAAATTATATCGGTGTAGTTAGGGGTGTCAATGGGCCCGGTTGGGCTTGATTTTTTAAAATCCCAAGCCTAAGGTCTCTTCACTCAAGCCAAGCCCAAAGGTTGGGCTGGGATATCTTAGCCCAGGCCTAACCTTGTAGGCCTTGATGGACCCTAATTGGGTTGGCATAACCCAATACAGCCCAGCCCACTATTATTGGTTTCTTGGTTACTTGATCATCATGCATCATAGAGATGTAAGACCAAAGTTTTCGTATATATGTAGATTGTGGAAAACGAAAGACTTATTGCAGGCCTTTTTCTATAAGTACCCGTTTATAATTATTAACATATTTATATTATTATGTAATTAATATACAAGGTTGGGTTGAGAACTCAACCTAGGCCTAGCCCAACCCGGCCTTGGGTCCGAAATATCAACCCAAGTCCTGCTCGGACTTAGGGTGGGTTTTGGCTGACCGAGCTTTTTTAACACCCCTAGGT
>NC_056558.1:13188199-13312551 GCF_013358625.1 Macadamia integrifolia | reverse complement strand
CAACCCATTCTTCACACCTTCAAGGTACCATAGGATGGTTCTAACCTAGATCTAGGTTAGATTCAAGGGATGAAAACCATCTTACCTTCTTTGCTCAAGAACAACTTCAAACCCTCCAAATCACTTCAAACTCACAATGCTTCTTCTACCTTGTCAAAATCTCTTCGAATCCTTCAAGATCAACACATAAATCATCTATTAAACCTTAGATTCATCATTTTAAAGGGGATTTACAAGATCTCAAGAAACCATACTCGAATCAAGGGTTTTAAGCTTGGGTATGGTGAATGTTCAAAGAACCCAACTTTGCTTACCTCTATATGTAGATCTAGAGTTGAAGATCACTCTTCCGGCATCGGAATGGGAAGATCAAGCTTCGACGCTGCTGAAATCCTTCTCTTCTTCCTCTTCCTTCTCTTCCCTTCTTCCCTTTCTTTTCTCTCTCCTCTTTACTCTTCTCACCAACGTATGGGTGTCATAAATGAAAGAAAAGAAAATCATAATGCTATATATATAATTCCTAAATAATTGAATAGTGCACATGGATGGGTCACTCAGGTGGGTGGGTGCACCCACCTGTCCGCCCACCTGAGGGCCAAAACTTGGGATTTTGACAGGGTTCGGGCCTCGGCACGAACCCCACCCCTGGCATACGATGTAGCATACGTATATACCTTAAAATACGGATATAATACCTGCTTTATCCGTACATGGCCTTATGGTAGGTGCATGTACACGGCTTGGGCACTCCCGTCTCTTCTGGCACTGGCTCGGACTTGTCGGGCCAGCCGGTGTTTAAGGTCACCCGTGCCATCATAGCCCATAAGGAACCCGCTTTAATTTCCTCTGGCTCGGTTCCTGCATGGTTAAACCAGTTCAACCGCAAAATCAGATCGGGTTTAAAAAGTAGGGTATTACACAGTAACTGCAATACAACATACCTATACTAAACTAAGACAAACCTGTATTTTCAGCGAAAGACCTGTTCATAATAATACCAATAATTGTATCCCAAATACTTGATACCCAAATTGAGTTATAAAAGTTATATACATTTGGGCCCGAAGGCATGATATATACACAAAAATACAACAATTTAAGCATCAAGTCATCAAAAGAAAGTACATCAAAATAGTTTAGAAGAATCACACAGGAGTCACTGCAGCCTTGCAACACAATCCTCGCACGTGCAATTGACATCGTGCTTGAACACATTGGGGACCCACTAGTCCTCAGAGGAAAACTCCACGATGGGGCCCGATTCCTGTTCTCCAAGCGGGTAACATGTAAAATCACCTAAAAGAGTTGTGCACGTGGGGTGAACTCACTAGCCCAGTAAGTGGAAAGGAAAACCACACAAACAGTCACAACACAAATGCGCCTATGTGCAATTCATTTTAACCCTATTAGCCTAACAACATTACTAAGTCATAGGTTATGTGCTACTCACAATCACAGTGCACATATGCCCCTGGTATGAGTCGTGAACCCCATCCTACGATAAGCCCATAGGGTTGTCGGAGAAGGCCCACCATTGGCATTGGAATTTAAATATACGCTGACCTCCGGCAAATTTAAATGACAGAAAGTAAATAGGTGATTCCACCCAAAATAAAAGCAGTACGATTGGCCCTTTGAATATACCACAGGGGTTACTGATTGTCCTAGCGATTAGCCGTGAGTACTTCTAACCGCTGCAGGAGTTCGACAACCGTAGCCCGATACTTCCCCCCAATGATCCCCCAACACGTAAACCCCTATTGGGAAGGGTCGTAGCACAAGGGTAAATCACATCCTAGCCACATGTCTCTACATGAGCATAGTATGATTACACAATGGCGCCGCGTCCCATTCCACGAGCCACCATGCACTCGTTTTCAAGCCAACTACGACATCTAATCTAGCATATACATCATGTCCAAAAGAAATTCTTCCATCACATACATCAAGACATAAATGATATTCATCATAAAGCAAAGCATAGCATGTTATGTAAATGCACATAAAATGCGTGATATGGAATATGTGATATCTAGTCTACACACAAGTAATATGATGACATAGCTAGATCAACACATGTTAAATGATGCATAACATTTTGAAATTAAATCAGAGTCCATTCTCCACTTATTTGTATATGTACACGGTGCTTGTACCAGATACAAAAAAGATTCAATGTATGGGTATTTGTATATTGAGTGTAACCTATCATAAACATAATGGTTTATTATTTCACTATTCTGGTGTCAAAATCATAATGTTTGAACACTAAAATCGGGTTTAGAATCATAAATGGGGGTTACCCATTAAATTTGGACCAATTCTAAGAATTCTGGAAAGACATGTGGGCTATGTAGCCCATCGATTTCGGCCCACCGATTACACCAGAGCCCAGAAACTGAGTTCTAGGAACTCATGTGGGCCAGAACCTGAAGACAGTGGGCTAAAAATACCCCCAGTCTTGAAACGAAATTCTTCCAACATCTTCCCTGACTTTTCTTCGGCTTAGGTAACTTGTTTGGGGTCGATCCGGCGACTCAAATCACTCATCTAAGGTCAAATCATGTATCCTCAACCTAGATCTAAGATCGAATCAAAAGAAAAATGAAGATTCTTACCTCTTTCTTAAGAACACCAATGAAACCTCAAATTTCACTTCTTTTGCTCAAGAACCTCCAAATACTTTAGATCTTCACCAACACTCCTTCCAAATCCTTCCAAATCATTATACACACATTCCATTAGACTTTAGATTTGATTATCCAAGTAGGATTAGCAAGATCCAAGTGGGTTATTTCCCAAAAATCAAAAAGAGGGTTTAAGAGAGGGGTTTTCCTAAGAATCTTTGGAATGTGTACAATACCTACTACAAATCGAATATCTCGGTGAACTGATCATTAATCCGGGCTCAAAATACCAAGACCCAGCTCTGGTGAAGCTCTACGGTCAATTTTCCCTTATTCTTTCTTCTTCTTCTTCCTCTTTTCCTTTCTTCTTCTTTCTCTCTCTTCTTTACTCTCCCATACGCCAACTATCATTAATGAGGGAAAAGATTAATGTCACCTCTTTTATACCTGCCCCCCCCCCCCCAAATATCTTCTATTCTTAGGTGGGCTATCTCAGGTGGGTAAATCTCAGGTGGGTAATCTCGGGTGGGCTTCAATGGAAATAAACTCTCACATAATATTAGATTACGTTGGCACCCACAAATACTAGTACTTACCGTTACTTTTTGTACATGGCCTCATGGTGCGTGCAAGTGTAAGGCTTGGGTGCACATAATACACTTGGTACCCGCTCAGTCATGTCAGACCAACCCAAGTTCAAGGTCACCCTTGCTACCATATTCCATATGATAACTGTGTCGGTTCTCTCTGGTTTAGCCCCTATATGATCAAACCAAGTCAATAAGGGTAATTAGACCGGGTTTATAAAGTAGGGTATCACCAGGGGGGTGAGCAGTCAGGCTGAATTGAACTTGGTCTTTTGTGGATTGATTGAAAATGGACGGTTACACCAAATTAAACCATAATTGAGTTATTTCTAGTCTACTGCTCAATCCGGTTTTTGAGATTATGATGTATTTGAACCAAAATGAATGATGAATGTGATCCTGAGAGTCGTGATGTATATGTGTTGTTTAAGTACTAGGGTGAATTTGGATTCTAATCCTCAGCGGTGAGCGGTAAGTGACATTGAAGATCCAATTGTTGGGAGTGTCCCGATATGCACCCCACTCATTGGATCCTCACTGCCATTCATTGCCTCCCATGATTTTTTATGCGATGAATTTTACCCAAAAAAAAAACTTTGAGTCATGAATGTGACCCCTTTAGGTTTTTACTACTTGCTTTGCCATATTCCACCCAGACATTTGACTCTTGTATGTTTTACTACAGTTATTTTTCTAATGTGAAAGGAAAATAGAAAATTAAATTTAGTAAAAAATTCAGCCACATGAAAAAACTCCTATGGCTTATATGCTCCTTCTTGTAACCAAAAAAGTAAATGATTTAAAGATTGGAGTTTTCCTAAGGTCACAGAAAATGTGAATTCACTCACAATGGTGCTTCAGATGGGCACAGGGCACTAGAGGCTATTTTGAAAATATCCTGAAATCTTATGGGGGTTTATGAATCTTAAAATGATCGGTGAACTGCCCTCTATAATTGAAAAAAAAAAATATATATATATATATATATTTTCATAATTTAATGTTTGTGAAATATCCATACTAATACTAGTAGGAATCATCAGCCATTGCCAAACCTCAAGGTCAAGCGCAAACCAGCTAACAATTTCTTGAGAAGAATTTCACTTCTTCTAAATCTCCCATATTATCATTGCATGACTTAAGAAGAATTGTAATTATTGCTTCCTAGTTGATGGTCTCACAGTATAACCCATTCAAGCATAGGCCTTGAAGTGTTACAGTAGGTAAGAATATTATGGTGAGTTGGAGTAGGGGTGTCAAAACCTAGCCCGAATTGGTAAAATCAATTGGATAGAACCAGAAATAGTCCAGATCAAATTGAACCAAAGTTTATTGGGCTGATTTCGGTTTGGGGTATTCTGCTCCCAAAATCAAATCAAATCACATCAAAAACAGAACAAACTCAATCGAAATCAATAGCCGCTTCTCTTCTATTTTCAGATCAAGATAGTGAAATGAAACAGTACTTCAGAAGAAATCTCTTGGCCCGGTCAGGGTGGTGGGTGTTGAGCCCTACCTCGGAATATCACTCTGCATCTCTACTTCGTGATATGTCGTTGTCCTCCAAGACAGGCAGGAGTTGCTGGCATATGCAATGGCTGGTCTATCAAGGGTGGATTGGTGAACAGAATACGGTCTGCCCCTAATCCAAAAACTCAAATCAAAACCAAAACCGATAAGAATCCTAAATCTGCCCAAAACTCATTAAAAAATGTTTTTTTTCATTTTCGTATTTTTTTTATATAAATTAGCATGATAGACTGAACACAAATTAGATCAAAGCCGAAACAAAACCAAACTGAAACTGATATTTTTTTACTGGTTTAATTTTGATTTCATTACTTTACATTGAAACCAAGTCAATTTGAATCAAAACCAGATTGAACCAACCGATTGACCCCCTAGATTGGAGAAGCAAACCATACCTGCTGAACTATAGGACATTCAAGAAGTGCATGCTCAACCATTTTAGTAACTGCATCGCAAGAGGGGCAAAGATAAGATACAACTAAGTATCTTCTCTTCAAGTTTTGGAAAATTTACATACACATGATTTCCATATGAACACTTGAACTTTGGATGGAATCTTGAAATCCCACAATATTTTCCACACCTGCTAGGGATGAGAGTTGTTCAATGATATTGGGCTAAAGAAACTCGAAGTCTAGAGATCGTATCAGGTTCATGTATGAGAACAATTTCATATGTTCTTAGTCCGTAGATTTAGAATTCACTTTTTCTCTCTCTTCATTTAATAAATATTAAATCTTCAAGAACGTACATGATTACTTTCGTACATGAACTTGATCCAAATTCCAAAGCCTATAGGTCAATTTAACTGTAAACAAGCCCTTTGAATTTGGACTCTTATCATTCACTCCTTCATAACTAATAGGGATTCTTAGAATGCAACTAACTTCATCTTCATGGTAAGAGAATAGGTGGAGAAGTTTGGAGACATTTCATCTACCAAGGAAACAAATAATTAAGGTTAGCTACCAACCAGTCTCTGCAATTATTGTGTCCACTGGAGAGGACTTTAAACCCTTCTATAAATGGATTCCAAGGGTCTTTTCAAATCTTGGCTGAGCGCTCATTTCCAATCACCCACGACGTTCATGGTGAGCAATTTGTGATTAGTCCGAAATGGCTAATATCTCTCTTCCGTTATTATCTGTTTCTAGCTCCAACATGTTATTAGTTGAGAATCTTCTGTTGAATCTGCAGTGGCCCTACTTATTCAATCAAAACCAATTCCAAATTTCAACCAATATGGACCCGTTCAATTAAATACTAAATGCCAAAGAACTTCCCCATTCAAGAATGGGATAATGTTCCTTTTCCGGTATGTTGGTTGTGTAGTATACGCGTGTGTCTCTGTATTCATCTCTCTCACCCCTCCTATGATATAATATATCTACCCTCTATAATGGTGATAGGAAAGAGATAGATAGAGAAAGGTGATAGCATTCGCTATGCTGCCAGACAAGAAACTTAATTCCTTCAATAATTCTTATTGGGCAAAAAAAGGTTTCTTGTTCATGCGGCCCTGCATCAAACATAGAGAGGACAAAATGATACCCCCATTCTTGTGAAATACAAAAATCCGGCCCTATTGATGCCCATGTGCACCCCTTCATTGGCCTCCGCACTAGTGCAAAAGCTTAATTTGTGACTAGGGACTATTCTTTTCCCCTTATTTATTTTATGGGAAAGGGATTATTATCAGGTTATATGGCCCTTGTACCAGCGTGAGGCCCAACGAGAGCAAATGGGGGCATCCAACAAGGGTGAGAATTTTATTTTCATTTAATGGGGGCAGACAGTTATTTTTCTCTTCTTGTGTTTGGGCATAGGTACCACGTAGCTTGGCTACCTTCTTTTTTGTTGCATAGCCCATACATTAGCATAGGGGCTAATGAAAATAGGATGAGATTTTCATTTCATGGAAAGAGGAGGATAGGAGCGATCGTTTCACCATGCAGCCTGGCAATCTTCATTTTTTCTTTATTTTATTTTATTATCTGTAACTAATTCTAGTATTTACGTATGCTATCTTCCCCCCACCTCCCCAAACCGCAAGACCCCTAATGTACTCAAGGTGGCCCCAAAACTCAGAAGAGTAGTGGATTGGCTTTTAGTCCTTTTGCTTCTCAGTTGTAGGGGTGTCAATACCTAACCTGAGCTAATAAAATCGACCAAAATCGACCGATAAAATTCGAACCGAATCAAACCAAACTAATCCTTACTGGATTGATTTTGGATTGAGGTATGTTGGGATGGCTAAGTTGGATTAGGCCAGCTAATGAAGAATACTTTTTTTTTTTTTTTTTTTAATGAAGATTACAATTTAGGGCATGTTGATTCCTTGCCTCTTTGGTGTTTGAGATGTAATGGACACTAGTATCATTATCTTTTACTCCTATGATTTTATTCCTAATAAGCCTCTAATAAAATAAAATTAAATAAGATGCCATTGAAATGGAGCTGTTATCCTAGCTCAGCTAGACTAGTTTTCAAAACTAGGCTCTCTCTCTCTCTCTCCCGGCACATAGACACCCCAGCATCCGACAACTTCAACCTTACATCATCATACAGAAATTATGTACTAATGCATAGAGAATTTATGTGCTAACCAGCAATTCTGTTGGATTTCGTGAGAGCTTGCCTAAAATATAATAATATGGCCGGTGCCTTCATATTTCTTTCTTTCCTTCTTTATGTATTTATTTTTAGAAAGGGAAAGAGAGGTTCAATGAAAGTGATCTTATTGTGGTAGGATTTTTTTTCAAAATTTAATACCCTGGTATTCACCAGGGTACCCCCACACACACACATAGGGAGAGAGACTACTCTTTACCTCCTAGCATCCGACAACTTCAATCTTATAATCATAGAGAAAATATTTATTAATGGAAAGAAATTATGTGCTAACCCCACAATTATTTTCTGTTGGATCACATGAGCTTAGATAGAATAATTTCGTTTCTTTGTCATCATCTTTTGGGAGTGGGAGTGGGAGTGGGAGTGGGAGTGGGGGTGGCGAGGTATATTATTACTAGTTGTTATCGTGATCCTTCAATAAAAATAAATTTGATATTGAGATAGAATTGTCCCAAAATTTAGTATTCAACATGGTACCTATTTGTATTAGACTCTTCCATTATATTTTAGGGAAAAAGATTTTGTTAGGTCATGTGTAGTCTGCACTTAGATACAGCAAATGCAACCACTGTGAAATACAAAAACCCCACCTTCTCTTGATGGTCATGTATCTCTTCATTAATCTAGCCACTGGTGCAAGGGCCACATAACCATGCAACGTACTTCAAATTTAATGAAAAAAAATAACCTAAGTTGACATTAGTAATTAAGGTATATTTTCTAACAAAGACTAATAGTAATGAATCGATCGTAATTACCAATAGTACGAAAAATGTTTTGTAAATAGTGACACTCTCTAACGGGTGACATTGTAAATTTCTCTTGTATTAAAGAAAAAAAAAATCCCTTTGAGGCTCACATCCTATCGTGGCAAACATGGAGGCACAAGCATTGGCTGCCCGCACATGTCTGCATGCCGTGTGGATGAAGACATCATCAAATTGCTTGATCGATTTGTCTGTAATAGTTTGCGCGACAAGATAGAGAGTATCAAGAACTACATTGAGTCCTTGAGAACAGTCTTACATTATTTCCAAAGAAGAGTTAGAAATTTGCGAGATCTAATGAAGAAGAAGATGCAACAAGAAGGTGGACTGAGATTAAACGTTAAGGCATTGGATAGAAGATGTGGGGAATTAGAGGAAGGGATCAAGCCTTTGGAAGAAAGAGTAAATAAGCTCTATAGGCATTTGATTTCTATTAGAATGGTTTTATTGGGTTTTCTTGCCCAATTATAGAGGACTAAAGAGGGTAGCGGGAGCACATCAAAGAGAGACTAAAAGAAAAATCTTCTTCATTTTTTTATGAGAAAAACTGATGTATAGATTTCAGATCACTAACTCAATAATCTACCTAATCTTGATGACTATGTCCATACTTTTGCCTATCTTATTTGCTTACTTGCAAGACACGAGTTTTTGGGAGAATAGATCAAGATCTTATATGAGAATCATTTTTGTACGGGATTGATCCACACATAGAATCCACACAAGAAAAAATTAGATGGTGAATTTCATGTGTGTGAATTAAATCACACAAAAGTAATTCTTATACGAAAGCCTGATCCACAAACCTGACTTTTGGCATCATTTATATGTATATTAAGTCAGGTACAGACATATATGGTTTTGTGATGGGACTCAACAAGTCTTGTTCATCAAATCTAATCATCGTCATCCATAATTTTATCTAGTTGATATCCCACCTTGCATCCTTATCTTCATCTTCACTATCAGAATACAATTTCTTCTCTTCTTCCTTCATTCCCCTTCCATGTTCCCTAGGCCTTTTTTTCATTGAAGAAATTTTTGTAAGTTCTTACTTTGCTTTGTAATCTTTCCCCACAAACTAAGGCAATATTGTCTTTCGTGAAATTAGCCTTGTTTTGTTTTGCCGTATGTTAATTTAATTTTTTTTTTTTAATATATTTGTCTCCATTCTTTTCCCTTAATGCTCTTTCCCTCTATGTCTGTGTGGGGTTATCTTTCCTTCTTTAACTAGGATTAGTTCATTTTCTTAGATATCCTCATAGGTTATAGTATTTTTCAAAATACCCTTTTAGATTTCATTTCTTTGGTTGCCACAAGGGTTGCAGCTGCTTGGCTGCAACCCGGGCAGCAGCTAAATTTCGTCCGTGAATCACCTTGGCAACTCTGATATGTGATATGTTGTCCATTGGTGACTTACCCATGAAAGATGAAAAGATTTTTAACTATGGGTTTTATGAATAGTTGATAATCATTTTTAACTAGACGATAATCACTCAATCTTCTTATGAAAAAGTGTAGTTCAATGACTAGTCCCGTAGATGCTTCGTGTGACCCCTTGTGATTCCCTTGTCTGACCCAATGTGATTCTTACACATGGATAAACAACAATTGTGTTAGGCAGATGATGAATTGTAGTGCACAAAAAACACATACTCACCCAGATGTTTCGAGTTTGAATCTTCAAACGCCTGGCCATGAAAAATGTGTTACTTGGGGCTGGAAAGGTTCATAAACATATTACAACAAAGAAGCCTTTCATACTTCAATAGGGTCACATGTGATACATGTAGAGAGAGAGAGAGAGAGAGAGTGTTACAAAAAGAAGCCCTTCGATGACTTCATTAAGGTGCCACATGTGATACATGTTGAAGAAAATAAACCCCTTTTTCCCTGTGATTGGGAAAGGACAAAGTACAGTAATGAGTTGGTAGGATAGTGCCATTCCGTTTTGCAGAGAAATCTCCTTTTCCCGCAGATACGTTTTGAGTGCAAGGTGACCATTAACCACTCCTTTGTCTCCATTTGTTGCAACCTCTTTCTAAACCACTCATTTTAAATGCAGGGGTCTCACAAACTATTATAAATTGGCATCTCCTTTGGCAGTGAAGATATTATTAAAATTTTCCTTCAGCAGATTTTAGTTATTTTCTGTGGCATTCACATTCTTCAATGGCCTTCCATGGTACCACTACCTTCTCCTCCACTTCTCCATATCCCCCCAAAAGTGGTGCTCCCACATCTATAGCCCAAAATGGAGGCACAATTGAATACCCAAACCTGATTTCTGAATCAACTTCTTTCAACAACTATGTTGTGGCAAGTCTCTCTCTCTCTCCATATTTTGCTATGTTAATCCTATCTAGGCAACAATTTGATGATCATAATGTTTTAATTATGTCCATCTAATGGTACTCTTGCTTTTCACTCTTGTAGGATGGAATTCGCGCCAAACAAATAGAGAAATTTGACGAAATTAGGCGATTTCTCAGTGAACTTGATGACCCATTAGAGTGTATGATGATGGTTGATGCACTGCAACGCCTTTGCATCGATTGCCACTTCGAAAACGAGATCAATACAATCTTTGACAAGCATTATGGAAGCCTTAATGGTGGTGGCTTGCATGAAATTGCATTGCAATTTCGATTGCTAAGGCAAGCTGGTTATTTTGTTCCTACAGACGTCTTTGACAACTTCAAGGACAAGGAAGGACAGTTCAAAAAAGAGTTGAGTTCAGACACAAGAGGACTGATGAGTTTATATGAAGCTTCACACCTTGGAGTAGAAGGAGAAGATACACTTGATCAAGCCAACTACTTCGCTCACAAGCACCTTAGTGATGCTAAAATCAGTACTACCCTCGAACCTGAACTAGCCAGAGCTGTGGGTGATACCTTGGAGCATCCCTTTCACAAGAACCTGGCTAGATTCAAGGCCAGACACTACCACCTCAGCCCTCCTCCTCAAGGCACATATGGATGGAGCAGCCTTGTAAACGAATTTGCAAAGATGGATTTTAACATGGTTCGATCTTTATATCAACAAGAACTCCAGCAGATTTTTACGTAAGTTGAACTCATATTTTTGTTTCTATGATTGTGTTGTTGAAGGCTTTCATCTTAAAAGCAATTGGCTTGAAATGGGGTGGCCTCTTGTAACTCTTATACATGATAGTCGAGTCATCCAAGGCGTATGTGAAACTATCTCAATACTCCTTCAACAAGGAGCCATCATCAATGAAGGACAAACTTGACATTCCCACTCTGATACCATGTTAAGCTTCTATCTTAAAACCAATTGGCTTGAAGTGGGGAGGCCTCATGTCACTTTTATACATTATAGTCGAGTCACTCACAGCCAATGTGAGACTATCTTAATATACATATATATATATATGTCCCTAGCTAACTGATGGTTCTTGCTTTTGCCATGATAGGTGGTGGAGAGAACTGGGTCTATCACAGGATCTGAAGTTTGCTAGAGACCAACCACTAAAATGGTATATGTGGTCCATCACAGCTCTCCCAGATCCAAAGCACTCCCAGCTAAGAATGGAACTCACAAAACCCATCTCATTGGTCTATATAATTGATGACATTTTCGATGTTTATGGGACACTCGACGAGTTGATTCTCTTCACTGAAGCAGTAAACAAGTAAGACATACTCAAATTCCCTATCAGTACTTAAGGATCAAATTAATTAAACCAGGATTAATGATTTATTAATGAATTTTACGTATAGATGGGAGACTACCACCATTAAGGAACTACCAGAATACATGAAGATTTGTTTCAAGGCTCTTGACGATATCACCAATGAAATTAGTGAAAAGGTTCTTAAAGAACATGGGTGGAACCCCATAGGCACTCTGAGGAAAGCGGTACAGTATTACACTAATTAAACACCCATTAATAAATAGTAATTTTTCAAGAACCTGCTAATTACTGTGTTGAAATTGATTATACATGCAGTGGGGAAGCCTTTGTGATGCATTTCTAATAGAAGCCAAATGGTTCGCATCTAAGCTGGTGCCTAAGTCAAAGGAGTACCTGGAGAATGGTGTGATAAGCTCAGGAGTGCCTCTGGTTTTTGCTCATTTGTTCTTTCTACTAGGCCAAGGTCTAACAGAGGAGAGTGTATGTTGTGTGGAAGGCAATCCAGCACTTGTATCTTGCACAGCGACAATTCTTCGTCTATGGGACGACTTGGGAAGTGCCAAGGTAACATATTATATAAATACCACCTATGTATGATTCGATCCATACGGTTGTGGGGTCAGTAGGAGCCCACATTCGGTCTGAATACCTGTCATTAGCAAGCAAAAAAAAAAAAAAAATTTCTAATCAAGTTTTGTGTGTTGATTGATAGGATGAGAAGCAAGAAGGACACGACGGGTCGTATATAGAATGTTACATGAAGGAACAGGAGGAGGGTTCTTCATTTGATCAAAGCCCACAAGATCAAGTCTTTTGCATAATTTCAGATTCTTGGAAGAAACTCAATAGAGAATGCCTTTCAAAAAACCATTTCTCACCCACCTTCAAAAGGGCATCACTTAACATTGCGAGGATTGTCCCTCTAATGTACAGTTACAGTGACAGTAACCTTCCAACCCTTGCCAAGTATATCAACTCACTGTTCTATGAAACTGTTACTTTCTAATTGATTTCAAAATTTATGAATTACCTCTGATTCCCTCCCCTCCCATCTCATCTCATTACTCCTCACCACAGCCCTCCTCTGCCAACCTACCTCTCCTCCACCACTTGATTGGTGAAGTCAGCATGATGTGATGCTAATGACTTCATTTTTCTCTTCTTCTCCAACCGCTCTTATTTCAACAGCTCTTTTTCACTGGTTCTATTCCCTCCCCCCACCTCTGCATCTCCCTCCACCGCCCCTGCTGATAAGGAATACTACACAGAGAATGGAGTGGCATTTGGAAGTTTATAGGGAACCTTGTTTGGTTCCAAGGCAAATAGATAGAGATATACTACTTTATCTGAAAAACAATCACAAATTCAAGCTGGGTCTATGAAATGATCATGTCGGAAGTTCAGATCTCAAGCACTTTTTTTAGATTCTCAAATTGTATGATCATCCAAGTGATTTGTTTTCTTCAGTTACTGTTGATCTTTTTTCCCCCCCAACAGATTGAAAATTCTTCAAAGGGATATCTATTCTTCTATAGAGATTATTTTTGGTTCTGTAAGAAATCTGATTTGATTGTTGAATCATTAACAAGTTAAAATAGAATACTGTAAAAAGGCCCGCAGCCCACCACAGCAGTAGTAGATGAATCAAACCCTATCACTAACCGTTATGTAGATATTCTATCATTTTTTTTTTTTCCTGAAGAAATCCATGGACCAAATCATCTAAACTTGTAGGTGCATTGAGATGAAAAATTCCATTGCATCAGATTTTTATGTGATGCCAGCTTGCTTGTGGTGGGACAAACAACCCTATCTCAAATGTGTGTAATTTGATGGAGACATACAATGATAACCAAATATGTATAAAGTAATAACACATTGAAACAAATCAGCTAAATTACAAAAACACACGTCAATTTTAACGTGGAAAACTCTTCCAAAGTAAAAGAAAAAACCGAATGGATCTTGTTCAAATTAAAAACTTTCACTATAGTAATAATATGATTACAATACTTAATTTCTAGATGGTACTAAAGGTAACCAATCATCAAGAGAAAAATCCCCACTTAGATTACAAAGCAACTAACCAAACAAAGGTGTATTCACTAAGAATACAATACTCTGCCTCAAAACGCATCGTGACAAATTCGGAAACTTTACCCTTAATAGAGAGAATACCGTCAGCCACATTCCACTACGAAGAACACGAGAGCACTTTATCTTCTTTCTTTTTTCTCCTCTTCCACTCACCGGGAAAGCTAGAGCCAAAAAAGGATCTTCCTTCCCAAGGAATAGTACGTACCCTTTCCTCTTTCTTTCCATCTCACACTTTCCCTTCTTATTACGTGTAAGAAACTCTCTCACCACCTTAATTATTGTTAAAGGTTATGGGTCCCTCTCAATGACGTGAGGAGCCATTCGCGATCAACAGAGAGAGATTGGGGCAGGGTAAGCTGTTGTTAATGGAGATTGGAGATGAAGGAGGAGTAGAGATATGATGAAGCTTTTTTATATGTAGAAATTGTCACAAAGTACCCAAAATCCAGCAACCTTGATTGGTATGGACAGATTGACAACTACAAATGATGCAGAAGGGAGGACTTTGTAGCAAATATGTGTTTCAACAGGAAAGAAAGGATTGGGAGAGGAAGCTAATGCCTTCTCTCCTCCCTCTCTTGTCTCTTTCTGTATCTTCTTTGGTTGCTGCTTCTATTTCTGCTTCCTTTGTGAGAGTGAAACAGCGAGAACCAAACAACAAGAAAAGTGGAGGCCTTATCTCCTCCCTCTCTGTCTTCTTTTTAACTGAATAAACAGTTAAAACAACATAAATTGGACTATGTAGATGGAAAGTTGGTGGTTAATCGTGTTGATCCAAGATTAGGGATTGTAATCAATCTCTGTCAATACCATTCTAGATTGGATGAGTATCGGTCTATTTTACCTGACTTTTATAAAAAGTATTGTCTCTTCCTATTTTAACCCTAAAATTATCCAGATTGGGGATCGGTCTCAGTCGATACCAATCCGATATGGATCAAAAAATAAAAAAAAAAAAAAAAAAAAAAAATAGGATAGGGAAAGTATTTCTTGTGGACAATGCATCTACAAATGAGTCATTTTCCCTTTCATGGGGGCAGGTTGGTCATTTCGCTCCCATGTGTAGCACGAGGCCACTCCACCACAGAAAATATTTTTCCATATATATATATATATATATATATATATGAAAAAGTTTGGGTATGCCGCCGATATCAAGTATGCTAGCACCCATTGTGTGTCTCTCTTCCCTTTTTCTGAAATGACCTTCATATCCTTTCTAAATTCCATCATGTGTTCCTATTGCTGCTATCCGCTAGCATACTTGATATCGGCGGCATACCTATCCCTCTCCCATATATATATATATATATATATACACACACAATCTACTAAACACATGCTTGTTCTTGCGTTTGATTTGGAGTGTGGTGATCCTCGTGTTTATGCAAGAAAAGAGTGAAATGCTTCTAAAAATTTGATCAGATTTAACTTTTGAACTTTCAAAAGACCAAGATCTGATGAATTTCCGATTTTCTGGAGGGTCAAATTGATAATGAATTTGGTTTCTCATGTTTGCCTCTGGCGTAGGCCAGGCTCCTGGATAGAACTTGTCATCAAAAAATATATATTGTTGTAACAATACACTAGCACATCAACACATTTTATGGTCTTGATGGAATGCCAAAGTGTCTCTTATCTTCTTTTCCAATTATTAAGATTAAAAAAAAAAAAAAAGAGATTGGATCCTCTATACATATATGTGAAGATTCAACACTTGTCCATCTTGCTTTTATATATGCCTTTCCTCACCCTTTAAATAGTAAAAAAGGTGCCTCTGAGTTTACGAAGTTTGCTCCAACTTATACAGACGACAAGGAGGAAGGATCTTTTCAAAAAAAAAAAACAATGAGGGAACCTACATAGAAACAATAGATGTAGAGAGAGGGGGAAAAGAGTACACTCTACCTGCAAGTATGAGCCAAAACGTGCTTCTAAAATGGGACACCAAGGGCTTTAAGAGTGACAGCACCAGAATCAATGTGAGCGCCATCAAAGTCAAGGACAACAAGACGCTTTAAACGTCAAAGCTAAGGAGGGGGGTTAGGGAGGGTGATGCAGGGGAGGGGAGGGGAGGGCGAAGCTGGAGGAGATGGCTGTGTAGGATAGTGGTGGAGCCATGGGATGGTGGTGGAGGCGAAAATGAGATGCGAGAGGGGAGGGGATCATGCGTAACTTACAGAAATATCGAATAAATACGGTGAAAAAAATGAAAGTTTGCTTTTGTGAAAGAATAAAAGAAATGTTTAAAATAAGAGAGTTTGAGTAAATATAAGAAATATAAGATACTGATAGTAATTAATTATATTTTATTCTCTTTGATAATTTTAATAGGGTGAGTGGTAGCAGCACTTAAGCGCCCGCTTCATATAAACATCACATTTAATTTTGACCATTGATTTTTTGATAATTAATCCAAGCCATCGATTGCCCTCATACCTCTATTAGGGCTCCCTACTTCTACATAAGGTTTCCAATTTTGCACGAAATTGTTTCTTTTACACCTCTCTTATTCGACCACCGGTCTCCAACTACCATTCTCTTTCACTTGGTGTTTAACAATCTTTGATGCAGAGAGGTTTTGATTTCTACAATAAAAAAGAAAGCAACAACGACAGCGTTGGATCCCAAGTAGTAGAACAAAGGATGAAACAAAAGAAAATTCTGGCCAGTCCCCTCTCTTTGTTTCCTCTTCCCCCTAGCCAATAATTATTCATCAGCTCTTTTTTGCTTCTATGAACTCTCCTTCTACCTTCGAATATTGTTCCCTCTCTCTCATTAGAGAGCATGGAAAATATTAAGTGAGAGAAGCGAATTCTTGACCGGTTTATCAATCGCTCTCACACAGCTACCGCCTCTTGTTCTAAAGAAAACATTATAGATAAATAAAAGAATAAACCCATTTAAATGCCGACATTAATGATAGAAACTATTCCAACGGCCTCTTCTTAGCTCTTCTGCAGACTGTGGTAACACTGGTGAGAAGTTGCCACAATCACCGGAACTGTAAACCTGATGCGACTGCGATTGTGATTGCAAGGTCGATGGCACTTGGCTGGGACAAAGGGCTCGCTCGCCGGCTCTCCGGTGGGTATTACCAGACCCAAGAGAACAAACACAGGCACCGACAAGTCCTCTCTTAGAGAAGACGCGAGTGAAACTACAGTTGCTCTTCACGGCAAGAGAAGATGACAATATATTGACCAAAAACCCTGCTGGGAAAGTAAACTAGAATAACGAGTAATAGGTTGAAAAAAAGGAACGATTCAAATTATGTCAGATAAAATCAACTGTTAAAACCGAATGTGGTGCTTATATGAAGCAAGTGCTTAAACGCTGCTACCATTAAGCCATTTTAATATTATATTTTTCATTTCTCTCTCATTAAATATCTATCTTCTTTTTTTTTAATATATTATTTATTTTGACACCTTGACTATTAATATTATGAAAGTACAAAATAGAAACACATGAGAAAATATACACAGAGATATCTTTTCCCATTTCATAGGGATAAACTGATCATCCCACCCCTCAATGTGTCCATCGGAGCCACTCTTCCCAGCAAAAACTTTTTTCCCAAAGAAAGTACTGTTCTTAAAGAGTTTTGGTAAATATATTTAAGAAATCAGAAGCCAGCAATGACTATACCAAAAAAAGAAAAAAGTATCTTCTGCCACATGAAAAATATGAGGAGTATAGTATTATATAGAATCTGCCACACTCCAACCACAGATTTATTTTATAAAAGGTAAGTAGTGTAATTCTCTGTAACTCCATGGGCGTGGGGCATGGCTACGTGCATATTCCTCTCTATAATCATATTGTATACAGCTATGCTTGACTGTGTATGGGACTCTTAGTTAACACCCTTAAAACCTTTCTTTTCCCTTCTTTCTGGAAGGATCTAATGGCGCCCTGGTTTCTGGATTTTACCAACTATATCACGACGAGAAAACAAATCTAATCTCCTCGGTGAATCGGCTTATTGGGACCGGCCGGCCAATTACCACTGACTGTTACATTTTTAACTGATTTTTGGACGATTCAGACCAATTTATCCCCGATTTCAGTTTTTTCAAACCTGACCAAGCCCAACCTTTTTTTTTTTTTTTTTTTCACAAATATGCTAATTTCTTCTCTTTAAGGTTTGAGCTTTGGTCAAGTAATTTAGTTAAATTTGACCTTTTTCGTATGTTCCAGACGTCGATTTCTTAGTTCATTAATTTCAGTCGAAATGAGTTCTTAATTCAGTCAATGTCATGCCGTCAGAATAATAGAAGTAATCAAATGCAAATCTCAGGGCAAAGGATACCTTCAAGTAATGGAGAGTGGCCACCAAATCACCCAAAGCCAAGGGACGCCATCTGCAAACAAAATAACCAAATAAATTGAGTAAAATAAATATAAATAAATAAAAAATAATAGCTCCACGAAACCGAATGACACAAATGCCGGCGGCAGGCCGTAATGATTTACGAACACAGTACACTGATTACGGACGTCAAACAGTAACGGAAAAGCAAAACAGCAACGGCACTTGCAGCGGCAACCCTCTGACACAGATGTCAATCCTTTAAATGATTAAACACTGGTTACTAACGATGCCATAGATGACACATCTCTGGTTTTTCCGCTTTAGTGGTTTAATTTCGTTTGGATAATTAATGGATTATTTCTCAATTATATGTCAAAAGTATGAAATCTATGGTATGTACATTAGAGGCAAAATTGGTATGTACAAGTTGGCTCCAGGTCGAGTTTTTAGGGTTTTGGTCCCTGGAGATGTATAAAGAAAAAGGGGAAACTTCTTGGTGCCTCGATAAGCTTTGTCAATCTGATGCTCCACGCTAGGCTTCTGCTCTCTCCATAAAAGCACCAAAGGAAAAGGCTTCCAATCTAGTGCCGAAACACTATGGCTACACAAAGAGGATGATTGAAGTGTATAATTGATCGAACCTGCTCGATTGATTGATCACAAGTCTTCGGCATTCGACATAACAGAAAGCCGACTAGGTCTTTGCTGAAACGACTCTCTTCTCTTCTGCTGATGAGAAGAAGGTCTAATCAAAGCTGCCAAAGCTCTCTTAACCAATTCTCCCTCAACAGTACCAATCCGAACAAGCGAATTTGTCATCGCTGATCTCCGAGCGTTTAATCGATTAGACGAGGGATAAGATCCGGCATGATGATGGTGATTATCGACACCTTTGTGAAGACTGCAACGAAACGAACCAGGGTGATTAGTCGGCGAACACATACATGTCCTCTTCGGAGATGATGGAGCAGACAAAAGATTACTCTGCTTCTTTACGATCTGATCACGAGGAGAAACCGCAATCGACCTGCTAGGAGAGCGAGATCGGTCGATCGAAAACCGAACAGAAGGAGAAGACGAAGAGGGAACGGAACCACAGAGATTGCGGCAAGTAGGAGAGGTTGATCTATTGAAGAAACCAGTAGTTGGAGGAGAGAAACCCGAACTTGCAGATGCGAAAGCCGTCGACGACGACGAAGAGTTCGATCTCTGTAACCCGTAGGACAAGACTGGTCCAGTGTATCTGGTTCTTGAATTTGAAGTCGTCATTTTCGTTGATAAGAAAAAGCAGATGAAGATAAATAACGAACAGAGCGATGAGACACGAGAAGAATAATTCTTGCAGGCTAGTTGGCTCTCTATTCCTTCAAACTTCGCTTGGCTCAACCCTTCTATTTATAGGACTTCAGAGAAGAAGATCGACGGTTATATGGGTTCAGAGTTCAGATTCGGATCCGATGGTTTTGAATCTCTATGCTGGACAAAACGACGAATTTTCGAGCCGTTTGTCTAACAGCTATTGAGTGGGAGCTCAAGATCCTGCCACGTAGGGATGATGCATTATTGGTATGGGAATGTCCCTGATACTGTTTGTACTGATATTACGCATATTGCCATTTTCATATGACGGAAATACCCTTCCCTGTCTTCTATTTCTCATAGAAGTCCTGGCTTCCATTCTTTTATGATACCTCTTTTCCTGAAAAGGAATCGTAGAATTAGATCATCAAGGTTTTAAAACTCGGGATCGTTATCTTTTGGAATTGGATAATTTATTCTGTTAGGAATGAGTTTTGGTCTCAATCAATATCAATATAATTCAAGCAATTCATACTTATCTGATTTTTAAAATCTTGTATGGAAGACATGTAAACAATGATTTAATTCATGGTATTAATATATGGTATCGATTGCAAATACCAATAATACATATCAATATCATAACAATATCAATTGGGGTTGATATTAATATTGATACAATCAATCTGATACCAATACTGATACATTAAACCTTGCATGTAAGAAGTTGACCATAATCAAGAGAAGTTAATGAATTTATTAGAGAATAATTTTTTTAATAAATTAAATATTCATGTTGAGATATTTAAGGATATGACTTATCAAATTATGAAGGGTTAGAAAATCCCTTAAATTAGAGAAAAGAGGTTTTTAGGTTGAGTGCCTATTTATTAACTGTTAGGTAAATAATATCCCAAAACGGTGGTCTACCAGTCTACCTACCATTAAAGGAAGTTAAAATAGATTACCTTCTAGAAGCCAACTTGGTCCACTAATTTAAGACTCAAATCAAAGTAATCTTGGAGGATTAACTTCCTCTCTATCTTCTAGAAATTTCTTTAATGTTGGAACCAATTTTCTTCCCTATTCAACAGCACATTGTTTTCCATCTAAACGCACATTGTTTTCCATGCAACCCACAGTGAAGTAGTTTTGTCTTGACGATTACCAGAATGAATGGGAGGTTAAAATGTTTTGAAAATGTTATATATATAATTAAGTCTCTTTTAGGGCTCATTTGGTATTGCAAAACTATCCCAAAGGAGATACATAAGCCAACCCTTGAGATTGTTCATGTCCTCACATGAGACCATGTGATCAAAGGAGTTGGTAGCTTAGTACGTATAAGGGTTTGATCAATATCATGGAATATCCTTTCTGTTATTATTCAAAAATAAATAAATAAAAGAGATCATGTGTATGACTAAGGAAAATCACTCAATAGTTAATGAAAATGTAATTTTTTTTTTTTGGAGAGGGATAGGTATGCCGCCGATATCAAGTATGCTAGCGGATAGCACCAATAGGAACACATGATGGAGTATCATTCAGAAAGGATATGAAGGTCATTTCAGAAAAAGAAAAGAGAGAGATAGACACAATGGATGCTAGCATACTTGATATCGGCGGCATATCCAACATTTTCCCTTTTTTTTTATACAGAGATATTTATTCAATTTATCATTGGCTATTCAATTCTCTTTATTTTTTTTGTTTAGGTCGATGTAGTCGACCTAAGTGGGAATAAGTTTTATTTTGTTGTTGTTGTAAAACATGATTAAAAATTAATTATCAATTATGAGAACCATGAAAGTGAAAGTGACACTAGGCAAGGTTTTGAAACTTGGGATTTGTTTCCTACCGATCTCAAGACTCAATTGTTATCTATACAATTAGATTGATTTACCCTTTTTATTTTTTAAATTGATATTTTAAGCCATTCACCCTTATACCCTATCAATGGATCAATATAGATTGAATTAATATTGGGGAACAATCTCAGTCAATATCATTTTGATATGGGTGAACCTAATCGAGTCAATCCGATTTTATTAAAACTATGCACTGAGGTGTGGCCATGGTTTCAAGTATTGGTATCTTATCGATCGTATCGTATCGACATCGATTGAAATCAATCTTTGAAAATAGATCAATTAACTGTATCGTTTTAGGGGTAAAACAGTAAAAAAGAAAAAAAATGTACTTAAAAAAAAAAAAGCAAGGGTAAAACCAACTGATACGTATCAATTCGATCTGATTTGGACCAATATCAGCATACCATCCCTTAAATCCATGGATGTCGGAAAGGAACATGGATCAGGTCTTTATACATTCTCGTAAGGTATCTGATCCATACTTCAACTCCACTGAAAATAAAAATTAAGTAAAAAAAGAAAGGGATTAAATGAAGTCCAAATGTATATTAGAGGTCATCGAAAAATCATTCTTGTATGAAAACCTAATCAATTTGGGGAAAAAAAAAAAATCATCTGTATCTTCGTTGTTTATTCTCCAGCTTACTTCCTCTTTCTTTCCATTTCGTGCCCCTCAAGGTCAGGAGACTCAGGACGTTGGGAGACGTAAATCTTCAAACTAATTGGGTGCGACAAAGTGTTGGGAGAAGTCACACGAACAGCGGTTTTAAGATTGAATCAATGAGCGGAGGAGACAAGACACGTAGTGCCAAGTGGCGCGGATTCATGACAGGAACGTTTCCTCCCCCTGTTTCAAGTGAACCAATGCGCGGTCTGAGAGCGTGAGACTCGTAGTCACGGGATTCGTGACTAAGGAATGTGCGAGTAAACTAGGGAACTCGTACGAGGAGTTAAGTCGGGACCCACCAATGCGCGGGTCAGTGACGTTAGTCAGTCATGTGGTTCCAACTTCTTAACTGCCAAGTGGGCACAGAGTCACTGACCATTGACGGATTCTTCAAAGGAACGCTCCGCCCCGGTTTCAAAGTTGGAACAATGCGCGGATCACACACGCACCCCAAGTGGCATACACAGTTTACAACTTGAGAAAATTACATTGTTACCCCTGAATTTTTTTGAAACATCAATGACACTCATGGAAAATTCAAATAATTTTAAATTAGTCCATGTCATTTAGGGGTGTCAATTTGTGGCCCGAACCGACTAAATCGACTGGGACCGACCGTTTATAGATCGGCCCGGCCCGGCCCAGACAGTTTATTAAATGTGTCGGGCTTGAGCCCGGCCCGTTTATAAACGGTCGGTCTTGGTTTTGCTACTTGGATCATGGGACGCCCGATCGAGACCGATCGTTTAACACCAGATCGAGACCGGCCTATTGTGCACCGGCCTAGCCCGACCCTTTAATGATTGTAGAATATCTATTTTACCCCCCAAATTAAAAAGTAAAAACATGTTCACATTTTAAATAATGGTTATATTTGGTATCATTTATTAATTAATTTTCATTTTTTTGGGCTTGCATGAGTGGGCCGGAATATAAAAAGCACATTTTAAAGAGGGCCCGTTTAAAAACCGGTTAAAGCCCGTTTAACATTAAACATGTTCGTAGCCTAGTTAAGGCCCAACTAAAGCCCGATTAAGGTGGTCCGATTATAGCCCGAGGCCGACCGACCGAATATAAAGCGTACCATGCTCTCAATAACTAAGCCCGATTAGTTAAATGGGCGGACACGATGTAGCCTTTGAAAGTCTTCAAGCCCGATTAAGCCCGATCGAAACCGAACCGGCCCGACCGGTTGACACCCCTAATGTCATTAGCCTGGTAGAATTTCTATTAATTTTTTCTTTAAATACCTAAAACACCCCCATATGGTGTGAATGGACAATATTACCCCCCTTTTCCTTCTTCTAAACTCTCACTCTAAATCCCCAAACCAAGAAGGAAGAGAAGAAACAGTCGTAGCCTTCCTCTGAAACCTGCAACTACCATCAGCAGTTCTCCCCTTCGGCGTGCAATCGTGAGCTCCTCTCCCCTCTGGCGTGCGATCGTGAGCCTCTCTCCCCTCCGGCGTACTACCGCCATATTTACATGTTGAGGAGTTTGAAGGATGTAATAACTCAAATCTTGGAGGGCCTCATATTCTTGCTGTCAATGCCGATGATGCTGTTCCTGTTTCCTCACAGAAGAAAGGGGTGAACATAAGACCTTACGAAAATGAAAATGGTTCATCATCCTTTCCTAAGGGAATTTCGTCGGTTAATTTTCTATATGTGGAAATGAATTAAAAGATTCTGTTAAATCAACACATTATCATTCAAAAGTGAACATTGAGAATGAGATATTATGTTCCGATGTCATCTAGGAACTGACTCAACCAAGATAAAAACATGTTCCATCAATTTGTTCAAAAAATTCTGAGACTCAAACCTTCTCACATGAAACAAATGAGTTATGGCAATAACATTACATATGCAAAACTGTTTACCTCAGAGGCAACGGTTGTAGATTTTGGAATGGATATCAAGGATCTTGGACAGGATGGCTCATCTTGTGTACAATTCGATGCTGTGGAACATTCTTCAAGTTTGCCTTTTTCTCTAGCCAGCGTTCCTGTTGGGCTTGCTAAACAATTCGGTGGAGCATCTGACACCAGACCAAAGATTGATATTCAGTTGCTGCTTAATGCTATGGATAACTTGTCCAAATTGCTTCTTTCTACTTGTTCCAATTATGTAGAGGCATTGAAGGAACAGGATCATGAGGTTATTTGTTGTGTAGTCAACAATCTTGATGCATGTCTCTCAAAGAAGGTTGGATTAATGAGATCAATGCCCCAAATACAACTTCCTGAGTCGAGCACTTGCTACCTTAGAAAGCCAAGTAATCCTCAAAAGGTATGGTGCTTAGTTCTTACTTAGTTGTGTTGCAAAAATTTATAATAAATCTTCTTTTTGTTTTTTTCAGAAAGAAATAGGGATTGTAGAAAGTTTTGTTGGGGATCCTTTACTATATTAAACATATGAATAACCCTATAGTATTTAGAATACAAGAATCATAAAAGATATTTAACCATGGGTATAGTTCCTAAACCAAGATCAATAAAGTACTCCATTCATAGATCTTAAAATACATAACCATATAAATTTACCATATCTATAATAATCAATGGGACATCCATGACATGAACCATAAAAGGGAATAGAGAAGTACATGTGTAAGTTTAGAAGCCCCATGAACCTCTGTCCCATGTGGTTAAACATTACTCCCATGAAGATGATAATGATGAACTATACAAATGGAGTTCTTCTGCAGCCTCTTACTCTAAGGTTTCCTCTCTTTCTGTGCACTTGCTCTTGTGAAAAAACCATGCTCCCAAAACCAATAAGGCATTAAAAGTAATGACTGCAGGGACCGTCAGTATTCTATTTATAATAGAATCCCTAAAACCCTATTCCACTCTCACAATGGAAAGAGCTAGGAGTTTCCTAATCAGAGTGGGTCTATAATTGCTTGGGCCCAATGGATCAATCGGTATTAATTAAGCCCACATAAAAATCCTAACAAGTTTCTTCATACATTCAGAATGGTAAAGTTGTTTGTTGATAGTTGATATCTTGACAAAGCATGGTATTTACTAGACCAGCAACTCAAAAGCCAAATAAATTTTTAACCTATGGTTCAAGTTCATGCATGCCAACAGAGACAACAGATATCTTTCCTTGGAAAATTTCTTTTTCAGTAAACAAATAGTGAAAATCATGCCGAGTCAATGCAGTTAAAGTATTCTCCAAATAGTCGTTTGATACTGCTGGCCAGGATATTATTGACTTTAATGGTAAAGTTGGAGGGGAGAGAAGCTCATGATCGCATGCCGGAGGGGAGAGCTGCTGACGATAGTTGCAGGTTTCAGAGGAAGGCGACTGTTGTTTCTTCTCTTCCTTCTCAGTTTGGGAATTTAGAGTGAGAGCTTAGAAGAAGGGAAAGGGGGGTAATATTGTCCATTCACATCATATGGGGGTGTTTTAGGAATTTTGGGAAAAAAAAAAACTAACATAAATTCTACCACATAACTGTAAAGCTAACGGCAGGGACTGATTTGGAATTGTTTGAATTTTCAGGGGGTGTCTTTGGTGTTTTAAAAAGTCCAAGGGGTGGCATTGAATAAGGACCAAAGTTCAGGGGGTGGCAATGTAATTTTCTCTTACAACTTTATATGGTCGTTTATCATTTTCTGGGGCCATTGGGTGACCCCAAAATTAATTTATTATAATTAAAAAAAAAAAAAGGTTGATCAAAATTAATTAAATTAAGCTGTGTTTTGGCATTTTCATCAGCTTTGTTTTTGTTAGAAATTGTTTTGTCAACTATTCGCCAAATGGCACACCGCATGTGAATGTATGATTCATGCATTTCATTCTACTATCTTTTCAAAATTTCTTTCACCTTTCAAGAAGTTTTATTTTTAATTGAAACAATTACTCACTCTTGACTTATATTTACTTCAAAGTTTTTCTTTTTTAATATCCTTAGGCTGTGTTTGATAGCTAAGAAAAGAGAAGAAAAGAAATGAAAAAGAAAAAGAAAAAGAAAAAGAAAAGAAAGAATAAAATGGTTGGAAAAAAAAAAATATTTGTCTATTTGATTACCAATAAAAGAGAATAAAAGAATTCTTTTTTCCTTGTATTTTACGGACGGCTTTTTTTTTTTTTTTTTTTTTAGTAGCAGCATTTGGTATCCAACTAGAAGTGGGCTTGACCGACAACAAAAGCAACCTACAACCATTCAACCATGGAGGCAGGTCAACAAAAGCAACCTACTACCATTCAACCATGGAGGCAAACCTCATAGACGGATCTCCAGAGCATTAGCTTGCCTTCACCACAACCGTTACCAACATCAATCACAACATTTGTTCCGATTCTGAGTTCACCTGGATTGCATGCAGTCTCAATCTTGCCTCCATGCACACCAACCCCTCAGAGAAGATACAATTTTCTCCACTCCTCTTACCCTAGTATTTCGAAAACTCCAAATTACGCTTGATATCTTTTTTTTTTTTTTTTCACTGCTTTGCATCTTAGTAGTGCTTGGCCAATACCTAGTACTCCAAACAGAAGAGGGCTCAACCTATGGCAAAAGCAACCCACAATTATGCATCTCATAGATGACCTCCACAGCATGAGCTTCAGCTCCACCAAAACTACCACCAACATCAATTAGAGCACTTGTTTTGATAATGAGACCATCTGGATCACATTCAGCCTCAACCTCACCTCCATTTTTACCGACTCCCCCCCCCCCCCCATATATACTTGATTTTGTGGTTGTCATTGAGTATTTGGTTGAAATGCTTGCCCTTGAATTTTCAAATTAGGCAAAAATCATTATGAATATACCCTAGTTGGATCATGGATTCTAACTTGCTGAAATTTTGACGAGGAATTTTTTTTTTTTCTTTTTTTCTTCTTGAAATAAGGGTTGGGCCTAAACATTCGCACTTGTGAGTATATATTTATTATTTAAGGTGGTGGTGTTTGAATTCAAGTAAGAGTTTCGAAAGTAAATTGAAATTTTATAACCAAATATGAAATGATTTGAAATTAATGATATAGTTACATGGACTATTGATTACAAACATTTATTTTTTAAATATGAAAATTTCACTTCACTTCCCTTTAAATTCCCCTTGCCATCAAAAGAAGTCAATATGTTCATCCCATAAACTTCCACCTTTTTTTTTATGATAACAATGGGTATCCAAACCTTCGGCCTGACTAGTACCGTGGGCCATACTAACCCCACAACCACATGGACCGAGTCATATCAGAGTTGAATGAGAACCATTCAACTTTCATTGAAAGCAATGAAGAGCACTAAACACCCCCGTGTGAGTGGCCCAAAGTGTGCTTAGCAGGAGTCAAACTTAGGACGTCCGAGTTTACGGCTAATACCAAGTTCGTTGTTCATCCCATAAACTTCCACAATTTCCCTGTTGCACCTAAAATGCATTTGTGGTGGCCGAATTACCTAGGGCTCTTTACCTCTGGATGAATGTATTATATAGTATGTGATGGAAACTATGAAGTTGTTCACTGTAAAGCTAGATGGGCTGTAGTTATATTTGTAAATGATCAATGCATATGTTCTTCCATATGTGCTAATTATGTAGGGAACACACAAGAGTTAGAAATCTAAGGAGCTCTTGAATGATTATCCCAAGCAAGGGGATTAAAGATCAAACCTGGTATCCTATGAATTGATTCAGAAGGGATGGTGAATATGTTGATGCAAGGGGAACAAGAATGACCATGGAAGTTTTTCCTTATCTGATTGATATGAGACTATGTTTGATTGTAAGAAATATTGAAGGGGAAGGAAAGTGAAATTTTTATACTTAAAAAATAAACTTTTATAATCATTACTCCATATGATCCCATGTTATTGTATAAATTATTTTTTTTTTAATCATATTTAGTAATGGCACATTTTACATGTAATTGTTATTTTACATAATATAGTGAATTTTTTTTTTTTTTAACTTATACTAAAGGATTTTGGATGCAAAGTAAAGTGAAATTTAATAACCAAATATAGAGTAACTTGAAGTTAATGATATAGTCACATGGGGTAATGGTTACAAATATTTATTTTTGAAGTATTAAAATTTCACTCCCCTTCCCTTTAATTCCCCTTACAGCCACACAGAGTTTGAGAGGTATTCTTTATTAAATGAAATGGTTTAAATTTTTTTAGAAGGATATGAGTTTTATTATGATGATATATCATCTAGCCAGAAGGAGTAAGAAAAAAAAAATGTTGTACATTGTGTGTGTAAGACTCTACCTCTTAATCTCTTTTAATGCAATTTTCTCTACCTCTTAATCTCTTTTAATGTAATTTTATTTTCATGTATTAAAGAAACAAGAGTCTTCAATAGTTTATCCCAACCTCATTTCATCATTTGGTCTGCTTTGGTTATTAGGTTTGTTCAGTTGGAGCTTTGAATCAACTAAGGGTATTAATCAATTCAATTCCAATGTAAATAGTTTGATTCAATTTGGTGTAAATTTTTTTACGTAAAATCAAAGCCGAACTATTAATCAACAGTTTCATATATTAAAAATGAAACCATTTATAAATGATTCCGATTTAAATGTTTTTCTTATGTTTTCTAATTTTTTATCCAAACGAATTTTTACCTAAATTGATATAAATTTAACATTAAATTGAATTATTTATTTTTATATTTTTTTTAATAATTGCTTAATGTAAAATTTTATTAAATTACCAAAATTTAGTATGCATATGTTAATTGATTTAACGATTTATTAACAATTTAAATGTTAAAATCAAAACTAAACCATTTAATAAACAATTTCAATTTTAATAAACTGAACCATTTATTAAAAGATTTCACGGTTTTGCAATAATCAATTCGATTTAATTTTGATAAATAATTTTATTTTTTAATTTCCGTCCTTAAAGTCAACCTATTCGGATCAAAATCAGCTAAGATTGTTTCAATCAATTTTCATCAATTGATTCCCGTTGATTATGTTCTGTTTCTGACTGATTTTGGCCCATTCCAGCCAATTGAGATTGGAATCTGTCAGCAATCTCGATTCTGTTTTTAGAACCTCGGTACAGACCTTGGTTTATTTTTGTTTTTTCTCAAATATTCCAATTTCTTATGTAGATTTGAATTTGATTAAGTGATTTAGTTAAACTTGTTCTTTTCGTGTCTTTCAGTTCTTCATTCCATATAATTTCAGTCAAATAGGGTTCTTTGGACAACAATCATGCTCTCCCAGAATAAAGAGATCAAATGCAAATCCCACGGTAAAGTATAGACAGTGGACACCAGATCACCCAGTCAAGTCACGCCGCTACCACATCTGCAAGCGAAATAACCAAAGAGTAAAATGAATGAATAAATAAATAAATAAATAAATAAATAAATTTAAGAAAAAAAAATTATTACCTCCACGAACGCAACAAAGTACGTACGTATATGATGACACACATGCCGGCCGGCAGGCCGGCAGCCAATGATTTACCACAAACGCTTTAGTCAACGACGGAGAACGTCATACCGTAACGGAAAACCAATACAGCTACGACACAGGCATCGGGAACCGTCGCAAAGATGACTTAACCTTCGATGATTAAACGATACCCATATATGATAAATCTGATCTTGTCGCTTTAGTAAATTTTGCGTCTGGTTAATTGATGGATTAGATTTTAATTTTAGGTTAAACTGTGAAATCCGATATCTGATCAAGTTCTTCAAACAGCAAAATTGGTATGTACAAGTTGGTCTATGATCTATGATCTCTGGTCTCTGGTCTCTGGTCTCTGGTCTCTGGAGATGTACAAAGAGATGCCTCGATAGGCTCTGTCAATCTGCTGCTCTATTCCAGGATTCTGCCCTCGCGCTAAAAGAAAAGGCTTCCTTTCCAGTGCCGAAACAATACGGCAATACAAGATATTTACAGAAGAGAATCGAGGAATATAGTTGAACGAACCTGCTCGATTGATTGATCACAAGTCTTCAGTTATCGACATGAGAGAAAGCCGGCTAGGTCTTCGCTGGAACGACGCTCTTCTCTTCTGTTGATGAGAAGAAGGTCTAATTAAAGCTGTCAAAGCTCTCTTAACCAATTCACCCTCAACAGAACCGATCCGAACAAGCGAATTTGTCATCGCCGATCTCCGAGCATTCAATCGATAAGAAGATGGATACGATGGCGCATGATGATGGCGGTTATCGACACCTTTATGGAGACTGCAACGAAACGAACCAGGATGATTAGTCGGCGAACACATACACGTCCTCCTCGGAGATGATTGAGCGGACAGATGATTACTCTGCTTACTCACGACCTGATCTCGAGGAGATACGGCAATCGACCTGCTAGGAGAGCGAGATCGGTCGATCGAAAACCGAACAGATGGAGAAGACGAAGATGGAAGGGAACCACAGAGATTGATGCCAGTAGGAGAGACTGATCTATTGAAGAAACCAGTCGATCGAGGAGAGAAACTCGAACTTGCAGACGCGAAAGCCGTCGACGACGGCGGAGAGATCGTTCTCTGAATCCCGTCAGACAAGACTGGTCCACTGGATCTGGCTCTTGAATTTGAAGTCGTCATTTTCATTTGAGAGTAAGAAGTTGAAACTTGAAACTTAGGAAAAGCAGACGAAGAAAAAGAAGCAGGAAAGATGAGAAGAATGATTCTTGAAAGCTAGTTGGCTCTCTATTTCTTCAAACCCACGTTCGCCTCAACTGCTCCATTTATAGGACATTAGTGAAGAAAGATCGACGGTTACATTGTTTTGGAGTGAAGATTCTGATCTAACAGCTGGAAAGATCTCAAGAGCCTCTCACGTATGGGATTTCGGCATTATTGGCTCTTAATCATTAGAATTCCCCGGATGCCTACTGTTTTGTACTGATATTACGCATAATGCCATTTTCATACCACGAAAATACCCTTCTTCTGTCTTTTATTTCTCAAAAAAGCCCTTGCCTAAATATTTTTTTATTTATTTTTTTCTTGGGGAGGAGTCATGGGAAACACACGTAAACAGGGATTTAAGGCTATGTTTGAATGTCAAGAATATAAAATAATATATAAATATATAATAAAATAAAATTCATAATAACATAATAAACTTTCAATCATTTTTTTCTTTTATTTTTTTATTTATTTTTTATTTTTACTCTTAGCAAAGCTTGAATCAAACATCGATCAAATTTGAAACATTTATGATATCAATATGTATCGATCAATATTGATTTGATATTGATCAAATTGATTAAAAAAAATAAAAATTGGTGAATGGCAATGATACATATCAATATTATAAATGATTTTAATCAAGGTTGATACTAATATAGATACGGCTAATCTGGGCCAATTTGATACCAATATCGATTCATAAAGCCCCGCATATAAGAGATTGACATTAATTCAAAAAAGTTTAATTAATCATTTTTTTAATGTAAAAGACTGAATATGTTAGTGGTATATCCAAATATGTGTCCATCTTTCTCTCATTTTCCTTTGAAAAGTCCCTTTTGTCCCTACCATTCCAATCCTCCCATAGGTTGGGCCGTTAATTCTAAGAAAGCTGATGATATTCCTAACTTCCTCATTTTCTTTAATTATAAGATATAAAATATTTTATTATAAATTATTTGGAATTAAATATTTAAAGATATGACTTATCAAAAGAGAGAGGTCTAAGGGAGATTACATCTTATTTATTGTTAAATAATACCCTAAAGTGGTGGTCTGCCTACCATTAGAAGAAGTTAGAATAGATTAAGAGCTAAGTCGATCCCCTAACTTCAGGACTAAATCAATGTAATCTTGGAGGACTAATTAACTTCCCCTCCTTCTGGAAATTTCTTTCAAATCACAGCCACCCTTCTCCCCTATTCAACAGCACATCGTTTTCATCTAAACGCACATTGTTTTGCAGCCAACCCGCACTAAAGTAGTGTTTGGTCTTGACATTTTTTCCGAATGAATGGGAGGTTAAAATGGTTTGAAATGTGGGTGGGAAATCCTCATTAAATGCTATAATTATTAATTCAAGGGATTATTAAGTGCTCATTTGGTATTGCAATACTACCTCCAAAGTGGTAAGAGAAAATCACCCAATTGCCTATTAAAAGGCATATCGATCCAATGACATTGTCAAGCACTTAACCATATCACACATATTATCATACTTAAATTTTTTTTTTTTTTTCTAACGACGGCTAATGACGGGTATTCAAGCATACTGACCTTACAACCGCATGAACCTGGTCATACCGGGGTTGAATGAGAACCATTTAACTTTCACTAAAAGCAGTGAAGAGCATTAAACACCGCCGTGTGAGTGGCCCAATGTGTGCTTAGTGGGAGTTGAAGTTAGGACATCCGAGTTTACGGCTCATATCAAATTCGTTGCTCACCAACTGTGCTATCCCCTTGGGTTTATCACACATACTCTCTCTCTCTCTCTCTCTCTCTCTCTCTCTCTCTCTCTCTCTCTCTCTCTCTCTCTCTCTCTGGACGTTGAGAAAAGTGCCTCAACCCTCAACTCTCCCAACAGAGGTTTCAAGTTTGAACCAATGTGCAGGTGAGACACGTAGTGTCAGGTGGCACAGATTCGTGATGGGAAATGCTCCTCTCCCGATTTCAAGTCTGAACCAATTCGGGTAGGGTGTCAATTCTAAGCCCGCATCAATAGGCCCAACCAAGTTCGACACATTTACAGTTCGATCTAGACCAATCCGATTACTAAATGTGTCAGGCTAAATGAGCGTTCACGGTGCAAGTAGCTAGCCCATCGGGTGCCTGTCCAAACTAACATGCTTATATGCCCAACTTGAACCAACTCGTTGTAGCCAGACCCAGCCCGACCCCCTTTAATTCTACTTAAATTTTTATTTTGCCACTGCTAGTAAGAAACAAATTAAGCTTTATTTCCTTTTGCTTTGTAATAGGATTTGATTTAATTAAGCTTTATTTTGTAAGTTGTAAATGTCATAATCTCTTCTTTTTCTTTGTAGGAACAACCATAATCTCATATCATTTCTCTTTTTTATTAAATATTTGTTTTATATATTTTTAGGCATTCAACCAACTTAAGAAAAGTTTTTTTTATGGTAGATACGTTTAAAGCTCGTTTAGAGCCCTTTTAGACTTAAATAAGTTCATAACTCAGTTAAGACCCAATTAAGGAAGCCCAATTAAAGCTCGACATTGAGCGATCCGATTATAAATCGTACTAACCCCCCCTCAAAAAAATAGGCCTGTTTATTTAAATGGACTTTTACGACATAAGGCTTCCAAATGATCAAACCCAATTAAAATCGATCCGGCCTGATCGATTGACACCCCTAAATTCAAGTCACATGCAGCCTCAAATAGCAGAAAAATGGATCAAATGCTCAAATGATTAACTTATTATATGAATGAACATCTAACACCTTTCCTTTTGTTTCCAAATATATCTCTTTCCCATCTCCCCAAGCAGCATGGCCGTTTCTTTTTGTCGGCCATCGTAAGTTATTAGTTATTTGGTTATGCCGACTACTTAGTTGACTAAGTTAAATGAAGCCGTGTTTGGCTTTGTCTGGGTCCATTTATCTTGTTTTGTCCTCTGTTCGCCAAATCACACTCCGCGTGTGAATGTATGACTCATCCTTTTTATTCTACCTACCATCCAAGGATTTATGGGACGGTATGATCCGGTACCAATCCGGATAAGATTGGATAGGTGGATATCGATTTATTTTATCCCTTATTTTTTATAAAATATATTTTTTTTTCTATTTTACCCTTGAAACGATTCGAATAACTGATCTAAATCGGTATTAAATCAAAGATCGATCTCAATCAATATCAATCCGATACAAACTATTCTATACCGATACTTGAAACCATGCTATCATCCTACCCAAATTTTCTCTCCCAAAATCTTTATTTTTAATAAGAATAATTACTATCACTCTTTTTTACTTAACCTATACGGTTATATATACTTATTCAAAATCCTTTATTAAGTTTTTTTTTTCCTTACAAAATATAACTTCCACTTCTCCTTCACCTGTAATGTTCTATGAACAATAAATTACCCTTGATATCTTTTATTCCCACTCCTTTGCATCTTAGTAGTGCTTTGCCCAGTACCAAATGCTCAGTATCCCAAGTAAAAGAAGACTCAACCTCCAATAGGAGCAACCCACAACCATGCAACCATGGCTTGGCGACTTTATAGACAAAATCTTCAAGTTATAGCTTCATCTCTGCCACAATCATCTGTGATCTGAGGTGTATATTCGGTGTTGTTCAGATGTATACTTGACTTTGCTGTTGTCTTTGCGTATTCTGTTGAAATGCTTTGGCTTGAGTTTCTAAATTCGGTGAAAAATCTGATGAATATATCCTATCTGGATTGATTTCCCAACTCACTGAGAATTGGATGAAAATTTCTTCTTCTTTTTTTTTTTTTTTTTTTTTTTTTTTTTTTTTTTTTTTGCATTTTTCTATAAAGGAATCGACCTTAACACCTACGTGGACAGTGCGCTTGTGACTATGTACTCATCAAGGTGGTGTTGTTTGAATTTTGCCGTTTGATTCTTCAAGATACAGAAAAAAAAAAAAAAAAGGACAGTCGACTACCATTGATTTTGTTTTAAACACGTTTTCTTTTTATTTATTTATTTATGATTTTTAAGATCTTAGACTTGGTAAAATATATTGGCTACTTAAATTACTCATATCCTTCTCTTCTACATTCTGATCAACCTGATTCTTTCGACAATGTGAAGTTATTCAAAGGTCTATATTTCCCATGATATCACCTTCAACTCAAATTCAATGAAAAAAAATTGAACCTACTAGTCGATGAGCTGTTGAAGTAGATTTCTAATTAAGGCTCAACTCCAACTGAACATGCATCATTTTGGGAGTTAACGAGCGTGTTAACTATGTTAACAATAATGAATAACATCATAACTGCAAGCCACATTGCTTAACTGGATAACTTAGATATATTTTTTTTTTCTATGACGTATGAATTAAAATTGATGTTAAATTATATGTCTTAAAATTTTATAATTGATTGTAAAATATATATGCATTGAATTGGATTTTTTTTTTTTCATCTATTTTCTCACAAATATTCCAATTTCTCCTGCAGCTTTGAACTCTATTCAAGTTAATTAAGTTAAATTTGTCCTTTTCGTATCTTTTTTTATTCATTTAATTAATTTCAGTCCAATGGGATTCTTTCGTCAATGGTCATGCAGTTTTTTTTTTTTTTTTTTTTTTTTTGGTAGAATAAAGATACCAAATGCAAATCCCCACGGCAAAGTATGGAGAGTGGACACCAAATTACGCAGTCAAGGGCGGCCACCAAATCTGCAAATGAAATAACCAAATAAACCTCATAAATTAAATAAAGAAAAATAAAATAAAATAAGGGCAAATCTAAAAAACTTACCTCCACGAAATGGCGAAACGCAACAAAGAAAACGAATACGATGACGCACATGCCAGCTGGACAATAATATATGACCAACGCAGTACACCAATGACGGAGAATGTCGTACCGTAACGGAAAAGCAAAACAGCTATGGCACATGAATCGGAATACCGTAACACAGATGATGGATCCTTCAATGATTAAACACTGAAACGCTGCTTGTTTAAAACAAACGACACCCATAGATGAACAAACGATGCCCATAGATGATAAATCGGGTCTTGCCGCTTCTGTAAATTAATTGAGTTTGGTTAATTAATGGATTATATCTTAATTTTAGGTCAACCGTGAAATCTGATATCTGATCAAGTCCTTCAAACTGCCATCATTAGTGGCAAAATTGGTATGTACAAGTTTGTCCTGTCAGGTTTTTAGGTTTCTGGTCTCCGTTCTCTGATCTCTAGAGATGTACAAAGGAAAAAAGGAAACCTCTTGGTGCCTTGACCTCAATCTGCTGCTCCACGCTAAGCTTCTGCTCTCTCCATAAAAGCCCCAAAAGAAAAGGGTTCCTTTCCAGTGCCGAAACACAATGGAAATACAAGGATTTACAGAGGAGGATAGAGGAATATAATTGAATTAAACGAACCTGGCTCGATTGATCACTAGTCTTACGCTTTTGACATGACAGAAAGCCGGCTAGGTCTTGGCTGGAACGACGATCTTCTCTTCTGTTGATGAGAAGAAGGTCTGATCAAAGCTGCCAAAGCTCTCTTAACCAATTCTCCCTCAACAGTACAGATCCGAACAAGCGAATTCGTCATCGCCGATCTCCGGGCGTTCAATCTATGAGACGCTGGATATGATTCCGCATGATGATGATGATTATCGACACCTTTGTGTAGACTGCAACGAAACGAACCAGGATGATTAGTCGGCGAACACATACACGTCCTCTTCGTAGATGATTGAGCGGGCAGATGATTGCTCTGCTTTCCCACGACGTGATCACGAGGAGAAGCAGCAATCGATCTGCTTGGAGACAGAGATCGGTCGATCGAAAACCGAACATTCGGAGAAGAAGGAACGGAACCATTGAGATTGACGCGAGTAGGAGAGGTTGATCTATTGAAGAAACCAGTAGATCGGGGAGAGAAACTCGAACTTGCAGACGCGAAAGCCGTCGACGACGACGGAGAGATCGTTCTCTGAATCCCGTACGACAAGACTGGTCCACTGGATCTGGTTCTCGAATTTGAAGTCGTCATTTTCATTTGAGAGTGAGAAGCAGAAAGTTGAACTGAAGGAAAGGCCAGCGAAGAAAAAGAAGGAACAGAGCGAGGGGAGATGAGAAGAATGATTCTTCAAGGCTATTAGGCCCTCTATTTCTTCAAACCTTTGTCCGCCTCAACCGTTCTATTTATAGGACTTCAGGGAAGAAAGATTGACGGTTATATAGGTTTCTTGTTCAGATTCGGATCTGACGGCTTTAATCTTTAGGCTGCACAAACCGACGAATTTTCGAGCCGTTTTGTCTAACAGCTTTTGGAGGGAGATCAAGAACCTGCCACGTATGGGATTCGGCATTATTGGGTCTTAATCATGGGAATGCCCCTGAGGGCCTGAGGCATACTTTTAGTACCATTATTACTCTTATTGCCATTTTCATATGACGAAAATATCCTTCCTCTTTCCTCTATTTCTCAATGAAGCCCTTACCTCATGTTTTTGGATTTTATTTTCCTTTCGAGGGAAGCATGGATTTTGTCAGTGACAATGGTTTAAAGGATTAAATTTTAATTTAAATCAGTATCGAATCGAATCCGTATCAGCTCATACCAAACCCAATCGACGGATGTGGCTGGTCCGTATTAATAAATCCACGGTTGGGAGACACACGTACAAAGATTGACATCAATCCAAGGAATTTAGTTAATTATTTCTCTAATTAAGAGGTATTTTATTAAAGAATAAAAATAAATATTTGAAATGAGATATTTAATGATGTGACTTGTCAAATTGTTAAGGGATTGAAAATCCCGAAAACATTTGTGGGTAAGGGTTTTTCTGTGGAAGATTGTGGTCCCTTCACTTAGTGTGAAGGCCAATAAGAATAACTGATAAAGCATTAACAAAATAAATATTTTCATCTTTGATGGGGACAGAACATTCATTTAACATGGTGATTTAATTAACATAAAGAAAGTAAAATGTATTAAGCAACTAAGTTAGTATATTAATTAAAGATTTAAATTAAAATAATCTTGGAGGATTAACTTCCTCTCAACCTTCTCCCCTAATTAATCGCACATTGTTTTCCATCTAATCGAACGTTGTTTTGTAGGTAAAACCATAGTAAAGTTTTTTCCTTTTTTTTTTCCCCAAAAATGGTTTGAGCCGTTGGAATGAAATCGGTTTCTTATATGCATTTAAAAAAATAAAATAAATAAATAAATAAGGTTTTTTAAGGGCTCATTTGGTATTGCAAATCTCTCTTAAAAGAGGTACATGAATCCAACTCATGAGATTTTTCATACCCTTATTCCTTAATGACAGCATGTGCAAGACCTTGAGTCCTTAACCATCATTATTCCTTTGCACCACAAAAAACATAAAATAATAATAAGAAATTCATTAATTCATCTCTCTCCCCGGAGATTTTATATCTGAAATGAAACTTTTAAATCTCAGAAATCGGATCAGTCGATGCCGTTATGGATCGCTCCATAATTTTACCTCAGATTCGATATCGATACTTGATTCAGGATCAACCAGGTATTGATATCAATATTAATTGATACAGATAATGATCTGACCAATCCAGCTATTAGAACCCTACTCGGAATAAAAAGTTGAATCAGTGCTTGATGGTTTTGTTTTGGATTGAAATTGATCGAAATCAATTTTATTAGAAGAACTCAGTTCTATAAATCAATTTACAAGGTGAGGGGATTTAAGACCATGTCAACTCACATCAATTTCCATATGATCAATTCTCATATGCTGATTTGGGATCGTAACACATTACTACGTTTAAAGGTTTCTATTTGATGACAGATAACTCTTTCCTAGTGGTTTTCATTCTGACATTAAGTCATCCTTTTTATATCCTAGTTATGCAAAAATTCAATTACTCTAATACCACTAATGTAATTCTAGAAGAATTCAACCTCATAAATTAACTTACAAAATGAGAAAAAGACCGATAAGTATATCAATTAACCTACATCAATTCTCATTATAAATAAATAAATAAAATGTAGAATCAGCTCCTATCTGTTAATATAAGATTGCAACGTCAAAATCGAAATCAATCCCATGAAACTGACACTATTCTAGGGGAGCCTTTATCAAGTCAAGCGTACTTACCGTGTCTTTTTTTTTTCTTTTTTGGGTAACATACTTTATGTCTTCAACGATCATTTTCCAGCTTCCTTCCATATACAAAAGGGTATCCTTTAGATTCCATGCCAAATGGTGCCTTCGGATGTGACACTAGTGGGGATTCTTGGCGGGAAGTGCTGGGAACGCTCCTCCCCTTTTCCAAGTCTCAAGAGTCAGGAGACTCAGGACTGAAGACTCTGAACTAATGCGCGGTCAAACACGTATCATTTGACGGTTTCGTGAAGACAACGCTTCCCCCTGCCAACGCGTGGGGTCAACGGATCATTGACAAGGACGCTCCCCCGGTACCGATGCGCGGGTCACATGCTCACACAGCGAGCGTCAAGTGAGACGTGAACCGTTGCCATGGTCAAACAAAAAGAAGGATTACGGCTTTTTTTTTTTTAACTCAATTATTATCTTAAACCTTGGAAGTTTTTAAAATTTTATTAAATAAAATATTGCAAAAATAAAAGGGGGATGTAGCCCACCTTACCCCAACCTATGATATACAAATCACTATGATTTTCATAAGGCTATTATCGAGATTAGAAGGTTATGAATTAAATTAAGCAGTGATTGGCTTTTTCTGAGGCCTTATATCTTTTTTTGTCCAATGTTCGTCAAATCTCACGCCACGTGTGAATGTGTGATTCATTCATTTTATTCTATTATTTTTCCTAAAGATCCTCATCTTTCAAGATCTTTTATTTTTAATATGAATGTTACCAACCTAAACTTTTTTTCTTTCTTTTACCCTGAACCAAGACCTCTCACCCTTTCTCACCAATATGGTGATTTAAATTTACAATGCCTATGGAGAGAAATATGGGGCATAACCATACAAAGAAGTAGACCCACTGGCCCTCTTTAAGCATAGTAATTAATCTTTTAGTTTGTGTATAGAGGAGATCTTGCTATGAACTAGAGGATCAAGTTATTGCAACTTAAATAGAACAAGTTAATGTTGCTTTAGGTATCCAGAAGTAAATTTAAGTTAGCGCGATATATGATCTATGGATTGGATTTTGACTTAGTACCATAATAGAAAAATGTAATGAACTCAACTGCATGAAAATCTAATCATAGGGTTATACTATGGTGGATGAAGAGATTCTTAGGTGGCAAAATTAGTTTTCTCTTGCAATTTTTTAAGAATAAAACAAGGGACAAGAAAAATAAAAAATAAAAATAAAGAGGTTACAATCTTGTTGTAAACCAATCTTGATTTTTTTTTTTTCCCCCCCGATTAGAATTATAATCTACCTTTTTTGGGGGGTAGAATTGTAACCAGCCTTATTGCTGTGATAGAATTATAACCAATGTTGATTACAACAAGATTTTTCATATATAATATATAAACAACTCTGTTTTTTTTTTTTTAATAATTAATAGTTATATTTTATACTTTTTTGCATTTCAACACTTTTTTTTCTTAGATATTATAGTGAGAAAAAGAATCCACTACTTTCTGTTTTAATTTGTGTTGTATTTGAAGATGATGTTGTCTTCTTTTTAATTCTTATTTGATTTTATATTGATTTTCAATAAATATGTGTCATTCTCTCTCCTTTCCTTTTGGAAAAGATTCTATTGTTCTCTTATTTTGAGCTATATGATTGGTATATACTGTTAACTTACCAAAAACTGGTGGGATACTCAACTCTTTCCCTTCATTAAATTCTATAAAATATTTTATAGAAAAATAAAAACAGCCTTAAGAAAGCCAGAAGCCAAGTTCCTAAAAAAATTCTGACTACAAAAAAAAAACAAAATTCATAAAAAGATGAAGAGAAAAGACTGGGTATACCATCCAGGATACATATATTTATGTCTATCTCTCTCTTCCTTTCCTTGCAAAAGTCACCTATGTCCCTTCCATCTCACCCTTCCCATTGGTTGATCCGATGAACGAGCTCTTAGCTTAACCTCTCTCTCTCTCTCATCTCACCCTTCCCATTGGTTGATCCGATGAACGAGCTCTTAGCTTAGAGGATTTCAAATCTATGAACTAATAACATATAAGATTGTTTTTGCACGTGAACCTGAACCAATGTCAAGGTAAAAGGGGATGTTTTGGATTAGGGGCGGGAACCCAAAACACTTATTGGGATGGGCTGCCAGCCACTCATGTAGTTCATCATGGCTTTTAGGATGCAAAGAAGTTGGAGGTCGGTTGGAAATTGGATTCAAACAAAAGAATGAGAGATATCACACTCAGCGATAGCAAATAAACATTTAATTAAACAAAAATAGTTGAAGACACTGTGTATTCACTATTGTTTGAAGTGCAGCCAAGGCCACCAAATGAGGAGGTCCCACTCAGGCGCCGCTGATTCAAAGTACCAGACTTTGTTGCTGAAGTGGAAAGCAAAGAGAGCCTTGTCGTTGTATCGTCGATTCCAAGTCAGTCTGATTTTACAAAGCCAAATTTTCATCATTTTTTATTGGATAAAGTTTTCCTCCACAGCAAAGGACGCAGCCATGGAGACCTCTTCCCCTGGGAATCAAGTGGCTCTAAAGCCGAGTGGTGAATGGATATCTGTTCAGCGTGGACTTAGGAAAATTAGTTCTTTTTTTATATTTGCTCACCACATTCTCACGGAAACTTTTATTTTTCTAATTTTCCGAGGATATGTACATGGGGAGTCGTTTTATTTAGTTGTTTTTTATGAGATTCCCTAGCTATATCATATAGGAGATCATGAAACCCAAGAGGGTAGCACACTTGATGAGCAACGAACTTGGTACTAATCGTAAACTCAAACGTCCTAAGTTTGAACATACTTTGGGTCACTCACACGGGGTGTTTAGTACTTTTCACTATTTTCAGTGAAAGTTGAATGGTTCTCATTCAACCCCGGTATGACCCAGTCCATGCGGTTGTGGGGTCAGTATGGACCCATGGAACTAATTAGGCCAAAGGCCTAGATACCTGTCATTAACACAAAAAAAAAAAATATATATATATATATAGAGAGAGAGAGAACAATGATCAAACCACCAAATGGAGGGCACCATAAAAGAATCCTGGCCTTTGTTTTTTTCTAAAGTCAAGAAGAAGTTTTTTTGAGTAGAATATGAGGAGCATTAAGATAATCAGAACAACAACCCCGGTTCTTTATCTTTAGATTAGGATGCTCTTTGGTCAGTGATGCTTGGCCATTTGATTCCATATTCTAGTGTTGCTTGTTCAAAAAGAGCAACCCAGATTCTCATTTCTCAAAAAAATAAAATAAAAGAAAAAAATAAAAAAGAAAGAAAGAAAGAAAGACAGAAAGAAAGAATCCAGTGCACAATACTCCCGTTGCTACAAAGTCTAAGAGCGGCAAATATAAGCATCCTTAGCCGTTGTTTCTCAAGAAAGACTGTTTTCGAGTTTGAATAATATTGAATCTTTGATTGGTAATTTAGGATTTCACATGTTTCCTTGTAAGAACCATTTAAAAGAAGAATTTTCTAGTAGATCGATTTCTTTAAACAAGTTTATCCAAGAAATTTCTTAAGGCGATTTTTTCACTTGGAAACAAAAGGCCTAAGACAGATATCCAAATCCACCACCCCCTCACCCCAAAAAATGGTAATGACTTGTCCCGAGCAAATCAAGCCCCCATGAGGAATCTATATCAAATTGGAATTCAAACCCATTCTTCCCTTCTTTTCCCCATTTTTTCAGCTTTCCTTATCATAAAGTAGATTACATATAGATGCCAACGGGGTTGATATAGCCTATTGGAAGGAAATCCTTGCCTCATCACCATTCAAGTTGGCTTGTTGTGAGTTCGTCGAGTTGATATACCCCATTATCACTCATTGATCACATTGAAGCATTGCTTGCCATATGGGAGCTTTGACCTTAGGGCTATGATCACTAGCATGGAGCACCCTTTTTTTACACACACCAAAAACAAATAAACAAAAAAAAATGTATGATTTATAATTTTGTATACACATCTTTTAAATGCTTTATTGTCGTAATCAAATTGTATGAATAGGGACTTCACACCAGATTGGGAAAATAATTGAACACCTCAAGTAGTTTCTTAATAGAAAGATTGTGCAAGAAGAGACACGATTACTATGGCTTGTCTTGTTTGCATATAATTGTTTTTAGGAAGAATTAGCCGTTGATAAAAATTGGATGCACATGCAAGGATAAGAATTTAGCTGATAATTAGTCCTCTATGTCGCTTGTATCCATTTTTTATTGATAAATTATCCAAGAGACAGAGCTTATTGACTTAAAACAATCCTTACATTTATGTTTGGGAGCATTGAGAAACGATAGAGCCGACGAGGCACATGGTATGTGTTCCTTGCAGATAAATTATCTTCAGCAGAGGCCAAGGTTTCTAGCAATTACCTCCAATAATTAGGTGCTCTGGTAATTCAATGTCAATGTCACGAGAAATAGAAGAAGGTGAACCTCAAATTGCCATACTTAGTGCATATAAATCTTGATCTTTTGATCACGATAAACAAGGGATATGCATTTTGTATTCATTATACCCCTTAGACTAGTAATATCTTAAGAACCATAGAAATGATCAAACCAAGCTGTGCACAGAGATTTGTTTGAAGGCTCTGTTTTTTTTTTTTTTTTTTTCTCAGAAAAGAAATCATTACTCATGTATTTATACATTTAATACAGCCAATGATTCAACAGAAACAACAGATTACAATTCAACCTCAAACCACTACAAAATTACAATTCAGAACATGCTCAAACTTGTTAGCAACAATCTCTGATGATCTTATTCAGCTAAGCCCTCAAGAGCACAATTTGGTAACAGCTCAAAGGCAAGTTAAATTGCATGCACAGACGCATAAACTAAATAATTTTTACATTTCGTAATACATAAGGTTTTCACCTGTTACGAAACTTGGGATGGACTGCAATTGCCCCAGGCCTCACCTTAAAACGATATCTGCAAGACAATGGAAATCACGATTGATACATCTCCAATGCATCTGTACCAAAAGACTAAATCAAAACAAAATTTCATTAGTTCAAGTTGTCTGAGTGGCAAGTAAGAAGCTCAATCTCACCCATTCTCAAGGAGGAAACTTCTGATGGTTGAAGGAAGAACAGGTTTTCGTCGGCTATGGTTACCCTTCCCTGTCACAAAATGGACTGTTCAGTGATTATATAATATCTCACTCAAGGGTTTCAATTCAGCCCCTCAACTTGCCATGTGAAGCAGGTTTTGATTGATCAAGGACAGGTTATTTGAAAAGGTCCATGTTAGAAATGTAATGGACCCAAAGAAAACAAAAAAATTAAAAAATTAAGGTGATTCACGACATAGGCACCTGCAGCCACTAGATGCATTCTCTCATGATAAATATTGACATCTCGAGTGTGAAATAAATAACAGATGTTAGGCTCATCAGCACAAATAGTAGAGAGATGTCATAATGAGGACCCAATTAAATAAACCGCCAATAACCCCATATCAATACCACCTCTCACATGGCAGCTAGAAGCCCATCTAAATACACACACAAACACACAAATACAATAATACATACTGTCAAAACTGAAAATTTGACCACGAAGCAAGAAAGAAGAAACACACAAAGACAGGAAAGCAAACAACCACAACGCAGAGATAAACACACTTCGGCAAGATGCCTATGTCCACGGTCCGGTGGGAATATCTTCACGAGCAATGGAAAAAACAGGGTTACAAAGTGAGCTCTCCATTCCACGAGTGTCCACAAATGGCTGATCCATTTCCTCATAATACAAGACAACAATCCCGAACACATGCTGCCTACCATTAAGTTTTAATCGGATTCCCATCTCACATGACAGCTACTTGTGTGTATGCAAGTAGTAACATATTTGCTAACAGTAATTGCTAATAGGATAGATTTCAATTCTAACATCAATGTAGTGCTTAAAAAAATACTTAGTAGAATTTCTGAATGACAACATAAATGCTACAAAAAAAGACATTTCCCTTCGATGGAGATCATAATCACAATTTGATGTTAAGACTTTTACTTCCAAACAATATCTGATTAAGCTTTCTCCTTTGTTTCTGTAATGGCAATCGCATTGCCCACTAAATTTATTAAAACAACCAATATTTCCTACCAGAAATATGAACAGAATAAATAGAAATCCAATTATATGTTTCTTCTGTATAAGTTTATGTATGTTTAGGAGTCATATTTTACTACAGAATATTTGAAAATACCAAAATTCCTGAAGTTTCATAGATTGACATTTTGAAGCAACAGCGTTTAACCCCAAAATTTATGGTATAAAACAAGAACAGTCCAGGTTAACCCTTGCAAAAACACACTGGGAGACTGGAAGATAGGAAAAAACAAAATTTAGCTTTGGCTACAGCCACATATTTGGACAGAGGTCGAAGATCTAGCAGGAAATTCAAGCGGTTTCAACCAATAGAGTTCTTACAATTATATATTTTTTGTTTTTGTCCCTTCACGCTGAATCTTGGATTAAATTCGGATTCACAACTTATGAGAAAAGATAGGGAAACTTGGGAACCAATAAGAACATCAACTTATCAAGAGTGAACGTGAGTGAAGCCACACCTGTTATAACTTCCAATATTGCACGTCTCTGACTGGATAACGTGTCGTTTTGAACATCAACATTCACCTCCATGCCCTCACAAATATGTTTCTCAACCAATGGAGAGCATGCTATTCCAACTTTGTGCTTGACTTTCTTGGGGGGTACAGCATGATTCAAAGGCATCTGTGTTTCAATCTTCTGAAGATGATTCTGTAAGGCATGCACAGCTTCACTTGCATGGAGGCCATGTAAGTCCAACTTCCATATATTATTTTTTCTATTTGTGATAGTTAAAATTTCCTCAGCTGCCTTTGCATGCAGCTGTTTAGCAAGCCTCCATTCTTCCTGGGCCTTAAGGGAGAGCTGATGAGCAGAGAAGTGGTCACCTTTTCGGAATGCGTTCCTGGCTGCTAGTGTATACTGAGAAGCTGACCTGTTCAGGAAAAGAGTGGGGTTCTAGTTTCTTATTAGAGAAGGAAAACCGATGTCCAAATGATTTCATACTGACAAAGAGAGCCAAATGAGTGGCTTTGGACATGAAAGTGTTTCATCATTTAACAATGCATGCTGAATTCCCTAGAAATTTGCCAAAGACAAGCACAGAAAGATTTAAAGCGCATTATATTCACCCAACCATTTCAAAATATTTTTCTATTGGTGTTATTATATGTCACAAGGTTTTGTGACTTTGTATTCCATCACAAGTAGCCAGGAGGCAAACATGGGTCAATCTATGTAACTAAGAGTATCAGAAAATTACAGAAGTGTCACTAGATTCCATTTAAGTGAAAATGACAATCTTGTAGTTTTATGACATTCTAAACTCACTTAAAGAAGTGGTGGAGTTCTACCGAAGTAAGAAAACATGGAAGTGCTGGACCATCAGTCAGCATTCTAGAATAAGATTTTTAAGCAACAAGAAAAACATACCTTGCCACTCTTATTGCATCTTTACGATGGATCAAGTATACATCATCTTCTTCCCGCTCTGGCTCAGCAGGTAGAGACATCAGTTCAGCCTTCATGTCATCAAGACAGCCCCAAATAGCAGCTTTCAGTTCTGCAAGGTCTACTGGCTTATTATCTTCAGAGCTGCAGCTGGACGTAACCATACCCTTCAATGGAGTAGAGGCCTGGTCAAAATTGTCATTCACAGCAGCTACAATGTCCTCATGCAAACTATTGTCAGCCCAGCCATAGAGCTCTTTCAGTTTCTCAAGACCCTCAACGATTTTATTTTCCTTGACAACCTTATTATCAAGTGTCATACTAGAATTACCATCTAATGGTTGTCTTTTTGAATCATTGTCATCAATGGGAATTGGAAAGTCCATTTCAGGTTGAAGCACTGATGAGAGAACCTTCTCTGGTGTAACATTTCTCACCATTTTGTTTCTGCAGAAGTAAACAAAGATGAAAGTGACCGACTATCAGGGAGCATTCTTGAATAAGATTTCTAAGCATCAAGAAAAACATACCTTGCCACTCTTATTGCATCTTTACGATCGGTCAAGTACACATCATCTTCTTCCCGCTTAGGCTCAGCAGGTAGAGACACTGAGGGCCTTGAAAGCGGTTTAATGCCCATAGTACCATTAGATAACTTATTTTCAAAAATAATACCTCCATCCATCGGTTCAGGCTTCATGTCAACAAGACAGCCCCGAATAGCAGCTTTCAGTTCTGCAAGGTCTACTGGCTTATTCTCTTCAGAGCTGCTGCTGGGCGTAACCATACCCTTCAATGGAGTAGAAGCCTGGTCAAAACTTTTGTTCACAGAAGCTACAATGTTCTCCATCAAACTATTGTCAGCCCAGCCATGGAGCTCTTTCAGCTTCTCAAGAACCTTAACGGTATTATTTTCTATTTCAGGTTGAGCCAAGGATTAGAAAGCCTTCACTGGTGGAACATTTCTCAGCATTAACTTTCCAGAGGAACCCACAATGCATGTCTTATTTGGCAAGGGTGGATAGGGGTCAACATCAAAGTCTAGTTTGAGACCTTATTTCTGCTTCTGCTTGAGATCAAAAGCAGCCCAACCAGTAGATCTATTCTTCTTTCATGATATCTTTGAATGTAAAGAAATGAAGAGATGGACATCCCAAAAAATGGTTAAGGTAATGCAATGTTGCAAACCATTCATCACGCCATCTCTTGTGTACTTGCCTTCCAGGATTTTGAGATGACCTCTTAATTTGTTGCAGGAGTCATAGTCATACCTGGTTTCTAAATAACCTGAGTTCAGACCAAAGACAAGTAATTCATCAACATAATATCCATTTATGAATTGTGAACAATGTTAAGCTCAAGCGTAGGACAATCAAAATTCAAAAGGACCACAATCAAAAAACTTCAAAGTGCAAACCCAACACCTAACATCTGAAACATGATGCTGGCCATTCAACTCACCAAACAAAAGCAGCCCTTCATCACCATCTCTCATAATGATTGAAAAATTAAAATAAAATAAAATTTGAATGTGTATTAAAATACAAAGATAGGACTCGAACACCTGGACCTTGTTATTTAAATTGTTTTATGTTAATTAATATCCTTTCCTTACTGTTGGCGCTTTAGTGGAAGGGCTCTGGGGCTCATTATTTCCACGTTTGGTTCCAATTAATATCCTATCACTAGGGCTTCTTCTTTGGTAGAAAGGCAGCTTGAATCACTATGTCATCATAAGCCGCAGGTAATTCTGAGGAGGATGCTAAGTGGAGCATAAAGTACAAGGACTTAAGCTTCTACCTTTTGCAGGGTCCTAAAACAGGAGTTGCAACCCATAATATAGACTTTGGCCAGTAGAAAACTCTTCCTCCTTAAAATAAAGCAATTAAATATCAGAAACTTAAAAAATTTATAATGAATTCTCAACTGAAAATAAGATCCTGAACATCAGAACAACTAACAACCAATGGTCAACAGCATAAGCTTCAGATTATATTTATAATTGCATTTCAACTCATAATTTCATGAAAAAATTAGCCATTATGATTAACCAAGGAAAACAATTTAAAATCATATCTAGTTCCTACAAATTACTTTCTTCTGTTTTTCAGGGTAAGGATGATGTGAGCAGAAGTACCCATAAGAAGTAAGAAGAAAACAGAGAGTTCAAGTTCAAGCAATCTTAAGCTAAGCTGATTTATGGGCACATAGAAAATTCATGAAGAATACTTATCCCACAGTCCCACAATAAGTTATTCATCAACAAGCCAACCCACTACAAATTTCTAGCAGTTTCAAGCTCAACAAAATCAAAACTGCAAACAATAACAAAATCAGAATTTCTTCTAAGAAAAGAAGAGAGAACTCAGTACCAAAAACCCGAAATTTACTGCAAACTTCTATTATCACATAAATAAATTCACAACATTAAAATTGAGAAGCTATCAATCAACGGTACAGACAGAAAGCCATAGAACTTTGTAATCACAAAATTCCGTGCTCCTCATACCTTTCCCGAACTTTGCTGCTCCTTTTCGTTAAATGGGAACTCTATTCCAGAGCTCTCGAGACCACGTCGTTAATCGAGATAAGAAACCAGACGACAACAGCGAGAAAGTGACCGGACGGACGGCCGATTGGGAAACGAAGATCGGCACGAACGATAAAAGCCTCTCCATCGCGAATCCATAAATACCACAAAGAAGACTTCCCCGCCATGTAACGAAAAGCAGAAAAGCAGAAAAGCAGAAAAGCAGAGAAACAAAGAGATACTCAGAGACACAGCAAATGTATCACTCAGTAGGACAGGGAAGTCAATTTTGAAAAGCTTTACCAAAAATTGTCCAACAAAGGGCCCCAAGTTTGATGGAGAAGAGCCTCAGCGGTGAGTGCGGCGGTGCCATGGGTCTGTGAGCACCAGATGGCCGAGAGGATCTTGGTGTGCATGCCCAGATGCTTTCAACCATCCAACGTTTACCGTACCACCGCACTTACTACAGAGAATAGTTGCTCCAAGTCTGACACCTTTCAGCAATGTAAACTATCCTCCGTGTGGGGGATTCGGCTTCTCTCCTAAGCGGTGATCTCTCAAGTCTTATCCATAGTTATTTGGACAATCGCCACATGTTTAAGCGATGATCCAACGGTTTTAGACACCTCTTTCTCTGCGTCTCTGTCGTGCCTCGTTCTCCGTGTCTCTCTTTAAGCATTGGATCATCGTCTGAACATGTAACACTCACCTCGATAGCTATAAGCCAACCTGAGCAATCACGTAAGGAAAAGAGTTGGATCCTTGGGTGGGAGAGTCAAGGGTGTTATAGTAATTACAATCCTCCTTCAAATCCTCTCCAGCACCAAGGACCTTGGTGAGGGTTTTGTGTCACTCTCTCTTGATTTCTCTCCCCTGTTTTATCCTCTTTGTTTCTTTTTCTCTCATATTTTGTCTGTCTCTCTTCTCACTCGTACAATTGTGCCACTCTAGTTGGAGAGGATCCAAATCCTTCTATTTAAACAATCCAGGCAGAGCGCATCCAACATCTGGGAGACACCAGCTCACACCCCAAGGCCCTCCTAGCCATTGGGTACACACAGGAGGGGCTGGGGTTGGAGAAAATCCAAATACATTAAAGGGTGTTAAACGGTGTGGTTTGATTATTCATGATGTCAGGCATAGAATAAACCAAACTATTTATTAAACAGTTTCATATAATGAAACGAAATCATGCCATTTATTGAACGGTTATACTTCTCTTTCATCAACCAGAAAGTATAAGCCAAGCCATTTATTGAACGGTTATACTTCTCTTTCATCCACTAGAAAGTATAAGCTTCTTTGAATGCGTTTACAATTCTATGCGCACCATCCTTTTGGCTATTGTGTGTACACCACTATCTGTGTCCACACACCAAACTCTGTACATATATTCCATAGAGAGATCACTCTCTCTGTCACATCTCTTGAGCTCTCTCTGTACATGACATAAAGCTAAAGCACCTCTCTCTTTTTCCTCTTCACTCCCACTTAAGAGGATCCCTTATTAAGGAAGCAAGCCAAGAGAAAAGGTCTCTCTCTATAAAAGGGTTACACAGTGGCTAGGTGAGGGGTCCCTTTTTCTACCTTAAATGCTTTGGTCATTTCACTGCCTTTGATGAAGTGAAACCAATCATACATGTGTGGGTCTTTATGAGGAGGAAAACCAACACATGGAACAATGTAAACAAGTAGAGGAACAGACCATTCTTACACACGAAGCTACCCTCTTACATTGAGCTTTTTCTACAGGCACCTTCACCATTCCTTCTCTCAAAGTACACCCGAAGATGATCCACTTCCATTAGTTAGTTTTAATAAATACGTATATATGAAGCTTTTTCTCCTACTAAAATCATTACATTTAATATGTAAATATCCAATCCAAAAGCTCGAACTATTGATTTGAAGGACTCAAATGTATAAAGCTTCGAGGGTAACCTCATGGGAAAAGGATGTCAAATTACATCTTTATTAGAAAAATATCATGTTGGGCTGAATCTCTCAAGTTAACTAGAAAAGGGCATGCTCAATGCACAACGTTTCTGCTATTGCGGGGTCTAAGGAGGAACATTTTATACATAATCTTACCTCTAGTTTGCAGAGAGGCTATTTTTTTACTTGAAATCACAACCATTATATCGCAATGGAACAACTTTATCATTGCACCAAGATTCGCCCTCTAAATTGCGAACTGACCCAACAATTAAGAGGTGAGAAGAAGTTAGGCTATAGCTCTATTGTTGGATGATGTTGAATGGTCACCAATAGTTACTCAAGAGCACAATTCATCTCTATAGTGGTGGAAACCATTTGTATCTCTAACTAAATCTTCTTCCTTTGAAGAAGATCATATGCTAATTTCCTGAAGTAATGGCAGTCGAGACAAATTCTGATGTAGTTCTTCATAATGCTTATGGCTTTCCAATCACAGGAAAAAAGATGTGCCAGAATTCATCACTGCAAATGCCAAATCCAAATTCTCTCATATACTATGATAAAACAACTGCTCCTCCCCTATATCATGCAAAGCTGAGTTTGTCTCTGGCACTTAACCCATCTCCTTTTTAACTGCCCAACTAACACTTCAAACTTGACATATATGGCCTCTCTATGTGGTTGGCTTTGTTAAGCCAGGTTTCTTCCTTACTCTACACCCTTTCATCTTCTTCCTACTAAGAGCCGCATTATCAAAAAGAACCCTCAGAAGAATACATATTTGACATCAATTCATAGTCTAGTAAAATAAAAACTGATCTTTCAAAAAATTGTGAAAATGGACATTAAAGTCTAGAACTCTTGAGGATGCTACTTACCTCTTTTGGGCCTTGGAAGATTCCATGGGTGGGGATGTGGATTGTGCCATTATGCATCAATGCATGAACCATGATGATACTATGTTCTGGTTCATGCAGCACTAGAAATTCATACTCAAGCCTCCTCCATAGTCATACAAGGCTTTGTGGTTGCAAACTCACTTAAATGGTGATTAACATTTTATTGAGATTTTTAACGAGACTCATTTTGAGAATGTTATCAAGACTATATTTGGTATTTATTCTCAGAATAAATTCTGAGTTTAGAATGTATTCAGAAGCAAGAAAATAGAGAAGGTAGCTGTCAGAATTTGCTTTAGACTCAGAATCTATTATGAAATTACGGACCAATACAGCCTAAGTTCAATCATCAAATCCAAATAGCTGGTAAAAAACAAAGGGAAAATGGTTTTTTTTTTATTTTTTTAGAGGGGCGGGGGGTTTGGGGAGAGTTTAGCCAGACAAATGGGAGGGCAAAATGATTGCCCAGCCCTCCATAAAATATAAAATGACTCATTTGTTGATACATTTTCAGGTACTCTCATTTGTCCTATGCATATGCAGGGTCACATTCCCCCACAAGAAAACACTCCCCACAAAAAAAAAAAAAAAAAAAAAATTGGCTTCTCACATAAAATCATGAAAACACAAGTTTGATTGAGAGCAGTTTACTCCATTCATAAAATGGCCAAACCATTTGGGATCAACTCAGATTCAGATTCAAGAGTGGATTAGATTCTTGAGATTCATTTTCTTACGTGACTGATTCACACTGATAAAATCCACCCAATAAAAAACTCTAGAATGATTTCCAATTGGACCATACAAGAATGTTTCTGGCACATTAAAACTTGATCCACACCACCCAGATCCTACCTCACTACCTTGAGAAAGCAGAATCTGCAGAATGCTCTAGAACTTCCCTTACTTGGATGTTCGTTTGCCAAGTGGCAAATTGATGCCTTCTAAGCTTTCTACCAATGCCAATCCAACGGTCAACAGAATAGTATTTCACATGAGGGCAAATATCAACGCTCATGCGTCGTGGCTATCGTGGTTTCCAGGTATCAACGAGAAAAAGGCAAATAAAACCCCCGCAGGAACAAAAACGAAACAAGGGAAGAGGAGAGAGAGAGAGAGAGAACAGAATGGCACCAACAGCAGCAGCCATGGTCATGAACAGAGCCCCCAAAACTATACTGATAACGGGGGTGAGCAGAGGGCTTGGCAGAGCCCTCGCAGTGGAGATGGCCAAGAAAGGTCACACCATTATTGGATGCTCAAGAGCGCAAGATAGGCTCAACTCCCTCTTAGACGAACTATCCTCTTCACAGCCGCCACAGGACAACAACAAGAACAACCCATCTTCGTCTAAGCATCTCCTCATGAAAGTCGATGTGGTAAACCTCTTTTATCCTTTTCTGTTAATAATTTTGTTCTGTTCAGAGGAAAATCTCAATTGTACTCTGGGTTTCTTCTTAATAATGGACATTTTTGGTTGGTGTTGCTTAATTTTCTGAAAATTTTGTTTTCCTTTATGATTATTATCGTCTCTTTTCCTCACACACACACATTCTTTCTGTCATTTGCTTAGGTTATGAGAATTATTAATAGGGTTATTGCTTTCATGGGCTGTTTAGTGTCGGAAATGCTGATTGTTTTCCTGAACCTACTTTACTTGGCACTAATGATATGTATTATTTTCTAATTTCTAATATATTTTTCACCTAATTAGTTCAAATGTAGCCTAACATTCAAATGTTAAATATTGATACAACATTTGAAGTTTAACCCCTTCTTTTAAGAAATATTTCCATATTCGTGTATTATTTTTGGTATTTCTAAGACAACTTATGTTGGGTTATTTACTAACCAATTTGTGTAGTTTATTGACTTTTTTTTAAGGGGTGAGAGGGGTAGGGGTTTCGCTAGTATCAGAAGTTCCCTTTGGCTGGATAGCTCAACAACTAACACTGTTTTAAATTTTTATAGAGGTCAGATAGCAGCGTGCAGGAATTGGCGCGTGCCGTGATGGAAACAAAGGGTGTTCCAGATATCATAGGTAATGCAATTGTTGCAGATATAATTGCTTTCCCTTTTACTTCCGTGTGTTTTAGGAAGGCAAGATCATATACATTTTCGGTTGTGATTACAATTGAGAATAGACACCTTGTTTGGGGTTTTGATCTCAAACACTAGGCAAGAATCTATTTTGACATTTTGCACTAATAGCGCTGGAAAAATTGATGGGCTATTATATACATGTCCCTAGACTCGTTAAAAAGCACATTAGAGTTCCACCAGGAGAATGGCTTGTAAAAGGACATTGATATTGCCACTTCACGTGATGATTTTCATTAAAGTGAGCACAAAATTTTCATTTATAAGGAGTAGAGAAACTAAAGTTCCAAATCCCAGTGGTGGGGAAGTGATGCCATATTTCTCAACTTATGTAAGTGATGTAGATTAGTCACTTGGGCTTATTTTATTGCAAATAAGCCTTGGGTTGTGTTATGTATGTGTTAGACTTTTGATCCCATGGGTTTTCTTTGAAATTGACCACTTTAATAGGCCTAAAATATGGGTAGAAGGTAGGAAAACGGGATTTTATTCATTAGTTTAATTAGTTGTTATTTAATTCAATAAAGGCCCATTAGGCTATTAGTTGGCTGTAAAGTCCTATATGGACTATTAGTTAGTTAGTCCTACTCCATATTGGAGTCATAAAGTCAAGTCCTAGTCCTATTTTGAATTCCTAGTTGTAGTAGGAGTGTGTAGTTCTATTGGAAAACTAGCTCCTAGTATTAGTATGATTGTAAACTTCCCCTTTATAAATATAGAGGTATATGTACCATTATTGGACAGATTTGAATGAAAGAAAGTTTGCATTTATGAAAGAAAGTTTGTAACTAAATGCTTAGAGCAGTTGAGATAGCTGTGGGTGAGAAGCCCAGGCTGAGATAGCCACTTCATTTATTCTCTTTCACCCTTCTCAACCCCCCATCTGTTTTATTCTTCTTTTTTATTTTGTTTGTTGTAACATTCAAGAGGTATAGTTCAGATTTTGATAAAAGTCTCCAAAAATCAAAACCGATCAACAATCCTAGTGGGAATAGGAGAGAGATCGATCTCCTCTCTTTCTCTCTTCTGTACTCTGTTCAGCCAGGTCTTCAATCAGGGTATTCTAGGCCTCATAAGGGTCCCACGATCATTACCTAGTTACTGTTGGAAGCATTCAGCTACTGTTCTTTAAGGTTCTTATCAGTTTTCTCTCCTAGGTCAGAAAATAAAGAAAGCTTGTAACTTCACAACCAGCCTTCAGAATCCTCTCAACTTTGGGGGTTTTTGTACCCTCCCTAGGGACTATCTACGCCCAAGAGTGCAGCTCAATCGGACTCCTACAGACCTGGCCGCACCTCTCTCTCTCCAGCTCTATAGCAAGTCTTTCTCTCTCCTATCGGGTTGTGTTTTGGGCTGGTTTTACTCCTATATGGGCATTGTATCCTTGGGGGTTTATTTGATGGTCTTATTTCTTTGTTTCCTACTCCTATTTGTATTGTTTGGGGTTATAAACTACGGGGTTAGTTACTTGTAATCTACTCCTGCATTAGTAAGGCTTGTGGAACTTCAGTTTTCTTTGTTTGAGTCCTCATATAAGGATATCTTGTTATTGCATGCCAACTACATATCCTACATATTTTTGTGACTTTTTAGTGTTATTGGGTTCTGCTAAATATTAAAATATTTAACTTTTTTTATGCAAAAGAATTGATGGATTGACTATACATATCAGAAATAGAACTTTAGCTCAAAAAGGGCTTGTACAGTATCATTCTGTGGACAAATCTGCATTAACCTGCGCCTTAGAAGCTTTGTGACATCTAGATTGCATCTTTGAGTTTCTGATATAACTAAACATTTAGCTATGCATCCTTATGATTGATCAAAAGGTAGAATCTATTTCAACTGATATGCCCTTAGGCACGGCCATAAATAACAAACATAGAAATCTCAATTTGGGGACAATTAGCAAGAGCAGCGGGTGCTGTAGCGAAACTGATTGCAAAATAGGGGAGGCTACTTTGCATCTGTAATGTGGCGAAGTCATTTGCAAAGCAAGGTGACAATAGAGGCATGGGATTAGTCTGTATGTAGGAAATTCCTTTCTTGTTTGTCAATACAATTTACCTCCTTAAAAAGGGGAAATGGTGCTGCCTCGTTGGAAGCTATGGATCGGGAGAGTCAAGAACCACTCTACCAGGTGTGTAACCGCACAAAGACGAACTCAAAAGAGATAAAAATCTAAATGGGGAAAGCTACAATTCTTCTAGACTGTAGTGAAACAATCTATGATTTCAAGGGGTTTAACGTGACTCTTCAAGGATGCGATGTAACTTTCCAGGGATACAGTTTATACACTCAGGTGTCTGCTCAAAGCAAATTTGATTCTCTGTTCTTCACTATTGAATGAGCATAGCTCTTACAATTTATAGAAAACAAAAAACCTAATCTACTGCTAAGATTAAACATGAATTAAAAGGAAACTAATCCAAGGTAACCTTAATCGACTTAGGTTCCTTGGCACAAAATTAATACCAAAAATAAATAAAACCTAACTAAAGTAACAGGCCTGTTGAAGAACTCGGCCAGCATGTGTACTTCATCACCAAGAATAGACAAAACCCGAAATAGGGTGGACTTGATGAAGGATTTAGCCAAGGCATGGCTGGGCTTCTAAAATTCATCCAATGAGTTTCTCTCGTCAAAACCGTGCCTCTCCTTCTTTCCTTAAATTTGTCTCAATGTGTGGCTGCCTTCATGAATTTTATCGAAGTTGGCGAGGTGGCTATATTCCATTAATGAAACAAAGATGGAGAAACTCCAAAACATGGGCAATGTGCTGTCAATGATGCAACTCTTTGAGTAATATTTCACATGCTTGACTTTCCATTTTGAGTACCAAGTATTTAAAAGGGGAAGGGGAACTCACAATCCTCCAAGCATCTTGGTACCTTGATCGTGCTTCAACATAGTTGATTGCCAAGGTCAAATTCTTGCCTAAGATAGAACATTAATTATTCTTCCATATAGGATCCCTCCAGTGGTGCTTCAATGTTGGGCTTCATACCAAAATTTTGACAAGAGAGTGGATCTCCCAAACCATGGACCCATCTGGAAATCATCCAGTAGGTGCTGCCCTTCTTGATTGTCCAACATTCAAAAAATAGGTGATAAGGGTGGGACTGTAGAAAACATGGGCAAGGGTCTGTCCTTGCTTGTTGAGTTTAGTGAAGATCCTCGCATATTGATAACCTTCCAATGATGGATACCTAGCTGTAATGTTCATTAGGCACTTCCAAAAACCAATAAGGGACTAGCCAAAAATGAGAATATGGATATTATTCTTTCCCTTAAGTAGTTAAGTCCAAAGATACAGATTCCCATCTGATAGACTTTCCAATTTTCAGAACAGGTAAGTGTTGAATTGCAATGAGACACATTGTACAATTGATTGGGAATCTTCTAGGTACTCATTTTTGCATGGGATGCATGGACCAAACCAGCCTTCACGCATGGAAGGAAAAGCTAGCTCGGTCTGCTGGCTTGGTACTCTCAGATCTCCCTAAATTATGACGGTATCTGTGTTGAGCTTCAAATTGACCGGACTCAAAATCCTGGCCTGCATCAGGAAAGCAACTGTATTTAATAATGTTAGAATTCTACCTATTTTTGTGTCATTTGAAGAAAGTACCTCCTAAACACTGCGTATAAGTATCTGGCTTTCTTCCTCCACTTTGAATATATACCACATCTGCCCTCACTCCGTGCATCTGAGAATAGGGAATCTTGAAAATTACCCTGTTCCTCTAGAATTATATTGTTACTCAAGAGAAACATGCTGCATTAGTGGTGAAAGTAAGCAGCCTAACTGTCACACCCCGTTCACCCTGAACCGGAGCGGTGACCGAGTTAACACCGGTTAACCCAAACCTACCAGGATCATCAGATACTGTATTCCACCACAGCATACACACACTAACATCAATTCATCAGATCAGCGGAAGACTAAGTTTTACCTGTAAATAATTCCCATATACTTGATACCCAAATGGTGATACCATAATTATATACATTTGGGCCCGAAGGCATGATATTTACACAAAAAGAATAAGGTTCAAATATCAAGTATATACAGGAAATCATCAAAATCATCAGAGTACACAGCTCGGCTCGGTATCAAGGCTGGAGCTCGGCACGACCTCCAAGGTTGAGCTCAGCTCGGCCTCAGAACTGCTGTCCCGCAGCACAGCTCTCACATGCGCAGTCTACGCCGTGCTCAAACTCCTCAGGGGTCCACCAGTCCTCTTCAGGAAACTCGACTGTGGGACCCACCCCATGCTCCTCAGATGAATGACCTGCAAAATCATCTAAAAAGGGGTGTACACGTGGGATGAGCTCACTAGCTCAGTAAGTAGAGAGGTGGACCACACACAACAGTCCACACATCACAACACATCATATGCACTACATGCCATGCTATTCATTTTATATCACATACACCTAATCAACATTACTAAGTCTTTGGTTTCAGTGCTACTACAACCACAGTGTGTGTATACTCCGGGTACGAGCCACGAACTCCCTCCCACGATACGCCCATAGGGCTGTTGGAGAAGGCCCATCGTGAGTACTCGGAAAAATAAAGACAATGCCGTCCACCGGCTCTCAACAGAAATGTAAATGACTGAAATAAAAGTGCTGACTCCAGCAATTTAAAAGCAGTACGATTGGCCCTCTTGAATTACCACCGGGGTTGCCGACTGTCCTACATGACTCGCCGGGCGTAATGCCTAACCGCCACAGTGTCCGACAACCGCGACCCCTGCTTCCCCCCAAATGGCAACCCAACACCTTAACCCCTGTTGGGAAGGGTCGTAGCACGGGATGGTGAGAATCCTAATACCGCATGCTCCTATATGCTAGTACGACTGCATAGTGCCACCGTGTCCCATACCACGGGCCACCAATGCATTCGTTTCCAAGCCGACCACGGCATCTAGTCTATCAATGCATTATGCAACATGATGTCCACATTCAACATATAACATCTCATTCAATTTGCATTTGAAAAGTAAACATAGCATATATGCACATCAATGTGTGAAATGACTATTCTATATAGCATATTCATGATGACATGACTATATTAGATATGGTTATATGAATGCCAAACAAATGCCTTGAACCAAGGCCAAACGTCCTCTCTCCACTTACTTGTAGCGTACAAGGAGTCCCGCTCGGTACGGGTGAGATCCGGAGCGAATCGGGTAAGCTTTGGTGAACCTAACAAAATTGAGCGGGGTTAGTACTTCACCATTTTAGAATCAAAATTAATGAAATTCGAGATCAAAATCGTGTTTAGAACGTCGAAAGAAGGTCACACGTCCGATTTGGGCTCGATCGGACCTACGGATCACCTTCGGGGCCACTCAGGTGGGTCAGACAGGTGGGCTGTCTACCCACCGGTCCTACCCGCCGGTTTGGACCCCCCGGGTATGGACCCACCGGAAGGACCCGCCGGTTTGGCCAGGGACCCCCCTGCCCTCTCAGGTGGGTGCTCTCAGGCGGGTAGGGACCCGCCGGTTGTACCCGTCGGTTTTGGCGGAAAAACCCCAGTTTCTTCTCAACTTCCTCCATTCCTTGGGGACCCAAATAGGGCTTTTCTCAACCCATTCTTCACACCTTTAAAGTCCTATAGGATGGTTCTAGCTTAGATCTAAGTTAGATTCAAGTGAGAGGAACCATCTTACCTTCTTTGCTCAAGAATGACTTCAAACCCTCCAAATCACTTCCAACTCACAATGCTCCTTCTACCTTGTCAATATCTCTTCAAATCCTTCAAGATCAACACATAAATCATCTATTAAACCTTAGATTCATCATTTCAAAGGGTGTTTACAAGATCTTAAGAAACCATACTCGAATCAAGGGTTTAAAGCGTGGGTATGGTTAATGTTCATAAAACCCAACTTTTCTTACCTCCAACTGTAGATCTCGAGTTGAAGATTACTCTTCCGGCACCGGAATGGCAAGATCGAGCTTCGGCGCCGCTGAAATCCTTTCTTTCTTCCTCTTCCTTTCTTCTTCCCTTTCTTTTTCTCTCTCCTCTTTACTTTTCTCACCAAACGTACGAGGGTAATAAATGGAAAGAAAAGAAGTCATAAAGCTTTATATACTATTCCTACTTAAGGGAATAGTGATGGATGGGTCACTCAGGTGGGTGGGTGTACCCACCTGACATACCCATCCGAGAGTCAAAACTTGTGATTTTGACCGGGCTCGGACCTCGGCTCAAACCTCACCCCAGGCATACATTGTAGCCAACGTATATATCTTAAAATATAGATATAATACTTGTTCTATCCGTACATAGCCTTATGGTAGGTGCACGTACACGGTTTGGGCACTCCCGTCTCTTCTGGCACTGGCTCGGACTTGTCGGGCCAGCCGGTGTTTAAGGTCACCCGTGCCATCATAGCCCATAAGGAACCCGCTCTAACATCCTCTGGCTCGGTTCCTGCATGGTTAAACCGGTTCAACCGCGAAATCAGACCGGGTTTAAGAAGCGGGATATTACAAAAGGCATTGGGGACTAATAATGTTCATCCTCCTCCTGACGAGCTGATCCTTTATTGGTAAAGCCTCAACTAAATATCTCTAGGTTGTGAATGAATGCCGAGGTATGTTGCCTTCAAACCACACTTATTGCTTCCACTCCACCTTCCTTTCCTTCCTCCTCACTAACTCCCAGTTGATTTAGTAGTAAACACACCTGTAGGATCTCTTCATCATAGTGAAGTCTTGGGATAGTTTGAAGACATCCCCAAGCTTCAATAAGATCAAGAGTTGTAGAAGGAGTAGGCTGCCAATCCCCATTCCTTAGGATTTCATCAACTATAGCAAGATAAGACAAACCAGAATCATATCTTATTCTTTCCCCAAATCTCTTAATAAGGATACCCTTTGGATGCCAAGAATCCAGCCATACCCTAGTTGTTCTTCCATTACCTACCATATGCATAATAACACCTTCCACCTTGTCCCTATATTTCAGAATCTTCCTCCAAACCCAAGAAGCTTCACCAGTAGCCTTCACAGTCCAAATTATCTCCTTCTTCAAGTGCCATTTGTAAATACAGTCCACCCATATGCTCTTCCTATGAGAAGCAATCCACCATATCTGCTTCAAAATTCTAGCAACATTCATATCTTTCACTCTTATCAGCCCTAAACCCCCCTCCTCCTTAGGTTTACATACAACATCCCAAGAAATAAAATATGTCTTCTTTTCCAAAGAGGGGCCAGACCATACGAAATTCAAAAAAATTGACTCCATCTTTGCAGTAAGACTACTTAGTAGGCAAAAATACCTGACCAGTATATATAGCATCCTTGTAAAACTGAGGAAATCAACTGCAGTCTCCAGCATATAAGAGAAACCTTGCCTTCCATCCTTTAAGCTTGTTCCTGATCAGATCCAGCATAGGGTTGCAATCTCCATTAGTAAGCTTTCCTATTACAAGAGGAACCCCAAGGTACCTAATTGGTATCTTGGTTTCCTTAAAACACATTAATTCCATAATTTGCATACTACTAGTTTGAGTAAGGCCCTCTAAAATAATAGAGGACTTAGTCCTATTGAGATGCAACCCAGAAAGGGCGGCAAACACTTCTAGAGCCCCCAAACTAGCTGTGACAGAGTCACTAACAACCTTTACAAAGATCATAAGACCATTTGCAAAGATAAGATGGGACGATTTTACTGGTTTGCACCTAGAAAGAAGAGTGATCTTCCCATCCACTTCTAACTTCCACATAACTCCAGTGAACCCTTCCATGGCCATGGTGAACAAGTAAGGTGACAGAGGATCCCCTTGCCTAATCCCCCTTCCTCCCATGAAATATCCAGCTAGACTTCCATTCACAAGAACTAAGAATGTAGGATTAGTGACACATGCCTTTATCCAATTCATGAATATAGGAGGAAATCTCATTCTTCTCATAATCTCCAATAGGAAATTCCTACACAATGAGTCATATGCTTTATGTAAGTCTATCTTTAGAACAGCAATAGGATACCCCCCCCACTTTGTTCAATACCTCTTACAATATCAGAGCAAATTAAAATGTTACCAGTAATAGACCTCCCTTTAATGAATGCTGACTGGTTGTCACTCACCAAGTCCCCCATTACTCCTTGCAATCTATTAGTGATGATCTGTGTAATAATCTTGTAAAAGATATTGCACAATGCAATCGGCCTAAACCCTAAACCCTAAATCCAAAACACCAAAACCCTAAACCCTTATCCCTAGACCCTAAACCCCTAACCCTAAAACCTTAAAACCCTAAAGCCCTATACCTTAAAACCTAAACCCAAAACGCTAAACCCAAAACCCTAAACCCTACACCAAAAACCCAAAACCCAAAACCCTGAAGTCTAAACCCCAAACCCTAAACCCTAAACCCTAAACCCAAAACCCTGAAGTCTAAACCCCAAACCCTAAAACCCAAAACTCTAAACCCTTAATCCCTAAACCCTAAACCTTAAGCACTAAACCCTAAACCTTAAACCCTAAATCCTAAACCTTAAAACCTAATCCCTAGACCCTACACCCTATATGCTATATCCTATACCCTCAGACTAATCCCAAAATCCTAAACCCTCAACCCTAAAACCAAAACCCTAAAACCTACATCCTAAACCCTAAACCCAAAAACCCTAAGCCCATAACGCTAAAACCTAAACCCTAGACCCTAAACCCTAAGCCTTAAACCCTAAAACCCTAATCCCTAAACCCTAAACCCTAAACCCAACAACCCTAAACCGTAAACCTAGCAACCCTAATCCCTAAACCCTAAACCCTAAACCCTTGACCCCAAACCCTAAACCCTAAACCCCAAACCCTAATCCCTAAACCCTAAACCCTAAACCCTAAACCCTAAGCCCTAAAACCAAAAATCCTAATCCCTAGACCTTAGACCCCAAATGCTAAACCCTAAACCCAAAACCCTAAACCCTAAACCATAATACCTAAACCCTATACCCTAAAACCTAAACCTTTAACCCTAAAGCCTATACCCTAAACCTTAAACCCTAAACCCCAAAACATAAACCCTAAACCATAATACCTAAACCCTATACCCTAAAACCTAAACCTTTAACCCTAAAGCCTATACCCTAAGCCCTCAACCCTAAGCCCTAAAACCCTAAACCCAAAACCCAAAAATCTAAACCCTAAACCCTTATCCCTAGACCCTAAACCCCTAACCCTAAAGCCCTATCTCTAAAACCTAAACCCAAAACCCAAAACCCTGAACCCTGAACCCTAAACCAGTAACCCAAAACCTTAAACCTTAAACCTTAAACCCAAAACCTTGAAGCCTAAACCCTAAACCAGAAACCCTAAACCCTAATCCCTAAGCCCAAAACCCTAAACCCTAATCCCTAAACCCAAAACTTTAACCTTAAACACTAAACCCTAAACCTTAAACCGTAAATCCTAAACCTTAAAACCCATATCCCTAAACCTTAAACCCTATACACTAAATCCTATACCCTAAGACCCTAATCCCTAAACCCTAAACATTCAACCCTAAAACTAAAACCCTAAATCCTACACCCTGAATACTAAGCCCAAAAACCATAATCCCGAAACCCTAAGCCCAAAACCTTAAAACTTAAACCCTAGACCCTAAACCCTAAGCCCTAAACTCTAAACCCTAAACCTTAAACCCTAAAACCTTAATCCCTAAACCCTAAACCCATAACCCATATCCCTAAACCCTAAACCATAATCCCTAAACACAAAAACCTAACCCCCAAAACCCTAAACCTAAAACGCTAAAACCTAAACCTCACTGCCTAAAGCCTATACCCTAAGCCCTAAACCCTAAACCCTAAAACTTCAACCCTAAACCTTAAACCCTAAACCCTTGACCCCAAACCATAAAACCCTAATCCCTAAACCCTAAACCCAAAACCCTAAACCCTAAACCCTAAACCCTAAACCCTAAACCCTAGACCCTAAACCCCAAACCCTAAACCCAAAATCTGAAACCCCAAACCCTAAACCCCAAACCCTAAACCCTAAACCCTAGACCCTAAACCCCAAACCCTAAACCCAAAATCTGAAACCCTAAACCCTAAACCCTAAACCGTTATTCTTAAATCCAAAACCCTAAACCCGAAACCCTAAGTCCTAAACCCACAATCCTACACCACAAGCCCCAAACCCTAAACCTCAAACCAAAAACCCTACACCACAAAACCTAAACCCTAAAACCCGAAACCCTAAACATCCATAAACCCTAAACCCTAAGCCTAAACCCTTAAGCCAAAACCCTAAACCCTAAACCTAAACCTAAAGTCCTATACCCTAAACCCTATACCCTCAACCCTAAATCCTAAACCCTAAACCCAAAACCCTAAAACCTAAACCATAAACCATAAACCATAAACCCCAAACCCTATACTCCAAACCCTAAAACCTAAATCCTAAACCCGAAACCCTTAATCCAAAATCCTGAATGCTAAACGCAAAACCCTAAGCCCTAAACCCCAAACCTCAAACCCTAAACCCTAAACTCTTATCCCTTAACCCTAAACCTTAGACTATAAACCCAAAAACCTAAACCCAAAACACTAAACCCAAAACCCTAAACCCTAAACTTTTAACCCAAAACACTAAAAACTAAACCCATATCCCTAAAGCATATACCCCAAACCCTAAACTCCAAACCATAAACCCTAAACCCTAAACCATAATACCTAAACCCTATCCCCTAAACCCTAAAACCTAAAGCATAAAACTTAAAGCCTATACCCTAAACCCTCAACCCTAAGCCCTACACCCCAAACCCAAAACTCTAAAACCCTAAACCCTATACCATTTATCCCTAGACCCTATACTCCTAACCCTAAACCCTTAAGCCCTATACCCTAAAACCTAAACCTAAAATGCTAAACCTAAAACCCGGAACCCTAAACCGTTAACCTAAAACCTTAAACACTAAACCCAAAACTCTGAAGCCTAAACCTCAAACACCAAAACCCAAACCCTAAACCCTAATCCCTAAACCCAAAACCTTAAACCTTTAACACTAAACCCTAAACCTTAAACCGTAAACCCTAAACCTTAAAACCTAATCCCTAAACCCTACACCCTATACGCTAAACCCTATACCCTAAGACCCTAATCCCTAAACCCTAAACATTCAACTCTAAAATCAAAACCCTAAAACCTACACCCTAAACCCTAAACCCTAAACCCAAAAACCCTAATCCTTAAAAACCCTAAGCCCAAAACCCTAGACCCTAAACCCTAAACCTTAAACCCTAAAACACTAATCCCTAAACTCTAAACCCGAAACCCTAAACCCTTAACCCATATCCCTAAACCCTAAAACATAAACCCCAAACCCAAAATCCTAAACCCTAAAACCCTAAACTTAACCCTAAAACCTAAACCTCACTCCCTAAAGCCTAATGCCTAAACCCTAAATCCTAAACCCTAAAACCCAAACCCTAAACCCGAAACCCTAAACCCTAAACCCAAAACCCTAAACTCTAAACCTTAAACCCTAACAATTAGAACAGAGCCAAAGCCATAAGTTTGAGTTAGTTTGCAAACACTAGAGATTATTATACTTAAACTAACAGTGTCTCGTCGTTACTCTATGACTAATCAACCAACTTGCTTAACAAATTAAAGTATATTTCGAATCTGAGCAAACGCCGACTTACAATTAGTATCAGAGCCAAAGCCATAAGTTTATGTTGCTTAGCAAACATTGGAGAATATTGGGCTTAGACTATCATTGTTTCGTCATGACTCTCTGACTAATCAAGTGACCTACTTATCAAATTAAAGTACATTTCATATCAAAGAAAAAATCATAGGACTAACAAATGATATCATACCATAAGCCATAAGTTTGAGTTACTTAGAAAGCAATGGAGATTATTGGACAGATTGCCATTGTCTCATCCTAAGTCTATGAATAATCAATTGATTTTTTTTAAACTAAAGTACATTTGGTATTAGATAAAAAATCGTAAAACTAACAATTGGTATCAAAAGCCATAACTTTGAGTTACATAGAAAACAAAGGAGATAATTGTTCTTAAACTTTCATTCACTCGTCGTGACTCTATGACTAATTAATTAACTTGCTTAAAAAATAAAGTATACTTGGTATCAGTGCAAACGCCAACTTACAATTAATATAAGATCTAAAGCCATAAGTTTGAGTTACTTAGAAAACCTGGAGATTGTTGGACTTTGACTGTCATTGTCTCGTGATACCTCCACAACTAATAAATTGACTTGCCTAACTAATTAAAGTATGTTTGATATCAGAGCAAACGCTGACTAGCAATTAGTATCAAAGCAAAACCCATAAGTTTGAGTTACTTAGCAAACACTGGAGATTATCGGACTTAGAAGTTAATTGTCTCATCGTGGCTCTATGGCAAATAAATTGACTTGCTTAACAAATTAAAGTATATTTGGTATCAAAGCAAACACCAACAAACAATTAGTATCAGAGGCAAAGCCATAAGTTTGTATTACTTAAAAAACACTGAAGATTATCTCAGGTGGATATTGTAGCCCCCCAGTGTCATACCTTTCAGTCAGCCCATTTGTTAGTGTTCCACTTGGGTTTCAATGGAAATAACTCCCACGTATAATTAAATTACATAGGCAACAAATACTAGTACGTACCTTTACTCCTTGTGCATGGCCTCTGATGAGTGCAAGTGCAAGGCTTGGGTGCACATATTACACATGGTACCCCCGCTCGGATATATTAGGCCAACCCAAATTCAAGGTCACTCTTGCTTCCATGTTCCATATGGTACTTGCATCAGTTCTCTCCGGTTCAGCCACTGTATAATCAAACCAAGTCAATATGGGTAATTAGATCGGGTTTAGAAAATAGGGTATCACAGGAGATGTTTTCAAACTATCCCTAGAGTTCGCTATGGTGAGGAGGACTTGGTGGTTTGGAAAGGAGATCCTACAGGTGTGTTTGCTACTAAATCAGCATGGGAGATAGTAAAGAGGAAGGAGAGGAAGGTGGAATGGAAGAAATCAGTGTGATTTGAAGGCAACATACCTCAGCATTCATTCACAACCAGGAGATGTTTAGTTGAGGCTCTACCAACAAAGGATCAGCTCATCAAGAGGAGGATGAACATTAGTCCCCAATGCATTTTCTGTTTGGCAGGTATAGAAGTAAGAACCAACTATTTTTTGAAAGTCAATATACTAATGCTATATGGGAGAAGGTTGCCCTTCTATGCATTCAAAATAGGAAGAAATATGATAGTGTCATGGAAATTGCATTGTGGGTAAACAATGAATTTCATGATAATGATCCTCACAGAGTAGTTGGAAAGTTAGCTTTTTGTGCCACAGTACAACACATATGGCAGGAAAGAAACTTTAGGATTTTCAAATAAAAAATTCAAACTACTCTACAGACTATGGAAGCCATAATTTCAGAAGTTAAAGTGAAATGCTTAACTCTCAATTGATCTTTCTTTTTATATCCTTTTGAATTTTATGGCTAAATGCAACCCTAGAAATCAAATTTTAGTAACAAGTTGGGGAATCAAAGTCACTTGGAAAACAATGATCCCAAGAGCTTGTTGCTGGTTTCAGCCACCTGAGAGAATGGCAGCATTGCATTGTGATTGGGCCCTTACACATGATAAAGCATCCTATGGAGGGCTAATTTGAGATAGAATTGGAAAGCCCATTGTAGCTTATGTGGGAATGGGAGATGTTGTTATAAGTATACTATGGCTAGAATTAAAGGCTATTCTCAGAGGAATAAGTATTTGTGTGGGAAGGAATATCATGGAGGTTTCAATTAGATCAAATTCAAAACTGGCCATTGATATGTTAAATGGTGTAGTAGAAGGTCTATGGCAAACCAGAGTCATCAAAAGTGAGATCCTAAATATCTCAAAATCACTTGAAAGAAAGGAATTCAAGCATGTTTGGAGGGAGAAAAATAAACCATCTGATTTTATGGCTTCTTATCCAACTGGTCAGGGAGAGACTATTATTCAGGCTCAGGATTTCCCGGATGAGCTGATTAGTTTAGTTAGAGTTGATTCTGAATTTAAGATTTATTACAGATTGTAATGTTTCCTTGTTGAGTTCCATTTGTAATGTAGGGTCTGTCCATAGAAAGAAAGTAAGACTGCCTTACTTTGTATATTCTGTTTTTTTCTTAATATATTCACACCACTTATCAAAAAAAAAAAAACCTAAACCCTAATCCCTAAAACCTAAACCTAAAACTTGAAACCCAAAACCCTAAACCCTAACAATAAACACTAAACCTTAAAGCCTGAAGCCTCTTCCCTAAATCCAAAACCCTAAACCTTAAACCCTAAACCATAAACCTTAAACACTAAATCCTACACCCTAAACGCTAACCCTTGGAGCATACTGCAGCCCCAAGTGGCAAAGAACTGACATCGAGGTGCTAAACCTTCTCGTCGATGTGAACTCTTGGGGAAGATCAGTCTATGCAGAACACATTTGGTTCATACTATCTTATTGGCTTAGCTCATCCAAAATTAAAATTTAATAATTATCTTCCAAATTGGGGAATATAAATAAAGAACTATTTTTTTTAACCCATCCTGAATGAGAGTCCAATTGTGTTTGTATAAGAACATTCCTATACCATAAACAAATCGAAGGAAGTGTAAATATAGGATTCCTTTTGATGAATCTCGAAACAAGATATGACCGCAGTAAACAAAAGAAACTAGGTGCCTAAACCCTAAACCATAGACCTTAAATTCTAAACTCTAAACCCTAAACGATATATCCTGAAACCTAAACGAAAAAATGACAGTCTAAGTCCAATTATCTCCATTGTTTTCTAAGTAACTTAAACTTATATCTTTGGATCTGATACCAATTATTAGTCTTTTTTCTATTAATACTAAATTTAGTTTAATTTATTAACCAAGTCAGTTGATTAGTCAAAGTCATGATGAGACAATGATAGTTTATGTCCAATAATCTCCAGTGTTTGCTAAGTAACTCAAACTTATAGCTTTGGCTCTGATATCAATTCTCTTATGATTTTTTTCTGATTCCAAATGTATTTTAATTTGTTAACCAAGTCAATTGATTAGTCATAGCATCATGATGAGACAATGACAGTCTAATTACAATAATCTTTAGTGTTTTTTAAGTAACTCAAATTTATTGCATTGGCTCTGATACCAATTGTTAGTCTTACGAATTTTTCTCTGATACTAAATTTACTTTAATTTGTTATGCAAGTCAGTTGATTAGTCATAGCTTAACCCTAAACCCTAAACCATAAACCCTTAAATTATAAACACTAACACCTAAACCCTAAATCCTAAACCTTAAAGTCTAAAGCTTATATCAAAAGCCCTAAACCCTAAACCTTAAAACTTAAACCCTAAACCGCAAACCCTAAAACCCTAATCCCTAAACCCTAAAGTGCACTAGACCCTAAATCCTAAACCCCAAACCCTAAACGCTAAACCTTGAACCCTAAACCGTTAACCTAAAGCCTAAACCTAAAACCATAAACCCTAGACCCTAAACCATAAACGGTAAACCCTAAACCATAAACTGTAAACCCTAAACCCCAAACCCTAATTCTTAAATCCTAAACCCTAAAGCCTATATCCTAAACCCTAAATCCAATACCCTACACCACAAATCCTAAACCCAAAAACCATAAACCCTAAACTATAATACCCAAACCCTAAATCCTAAACCATAAATCCAAACCCTAAACCTTAAATCCTAAACCCTAAACCCTAAACCATAAATCCAAACCCTAAACCATAAATCCAATGCCCTAAACCCAATACCCCAAAACCTAAACACTAAACCGTAAAAGCCTAAAACCCGAAACCTTAAACCCTAAACCCTAAAACCTAAATTCTAAAATGTAAACCCTAAACCCTAAACCATAAACTCTAAACCCTAAACCCAAAACTCTAAACCCTAAACTCAAAACCCCAAACCCTAAACTCAAAACCCTAAACCTTAAAGCCTAAAGCCTCTACCCTAAACCCTAAACCCTAAACCCTAAACCTTCAACACTAAACCCTAAACCCTAAACCCTAAATGCTAAATTTTGAAACCTAAACCTGAAAATGTTAGTCTAAGTCGAATTATCTCCATTGTTTTCTGAGTAACTAAAACTTATGTCTTTGGCTTTGATACCTATTGTTAGTCTAACGATTTTTTTCTGATATCAAATGTACTTTAACTTGTTAATTAAGTCAGTTGATTAGTCATAGCATCATGAGGAGACAATGGCAATCTAATTCCAATAATCTCAACCATTTTCTAACTCAAACTTATGCATTGGCTCTGATACCAACTGTTAATCTTACGAATTTTTCTCTGATATTAAACTCAAGCATGTTTTAAGGGAGATAAATAAACCAACTAATTTTATGGTCTCTTATGCAACTGGTCAGGGATAGAGTATTATTCAGGCTCAAGATTTTCTAGATGAGCTAAATTTAAGATCTATTACAGATTGTAATGTCTTTTTGAGTTCCATTTGTAACACAGGGACTTTTCCTTTCTTTTGTACTGTCCATAGAAGAAAAATAAGGCAGCCTTACTTTGTATATTCTTTCTTTACTTAATACATTCATATCACTTAAAAAAAAAACCCTAAAGCTTAAAGCCTATACCCTAAACCCCAAATTCTCAACCCTAAAACCAACATCCTACACCACAAACCCTAAACCCTAAAACTCTAAACCCTAAACTATAATCCCCAAACACTAAACACCTAAGTCTAAACTCTAAAGCCCTATACCCTAAACCAAAAACCTAAAAGCCTAATCCATAAATCCCTAAGCCTTAGACACTAAACCCAAAAACCCAAAACATTTGTGTTGGAAGGAATATCATGGAGATATCCAATAGATCATATTCAAAATTAGCCATTGATATGTTAAATGGTGAGATAGAATGGCTTTGGCAAACCAGAGTCAGTAACAATGAAATCCTAGATATCTCAAAATCTCTAGAAAGGAAGGAATTCAATCATGTATAGAGGGAGATAAATAAAAAAGCTGATTTTATGGCCTCTTATGCAACGGGTCAGGGAGAGACTATTTATTCAGGCCCAAAATTTTTCAAATGAGCTGAATAGGTTTGTAAGAGATGATTATGAATTTAAGATCTATTACAAATTGTAATCTTTCTTTTTTTTCATTTGTAATGCAGGGTCTATCCTACTTGGTATTAAGGAGTATTTTTTTCCTTTCTGTTGGTCTATCCATAAAAAGAGAATAAGGTTGTCTTACTTTGTATATTTTTTTCTTTCCTTAATACATTCACATCACTTATCAAAAACAATAAATAAATAAATAAAACCCCAAAACCTAAAACCTAAACCATAAAAGCCTAAAACCCAAAACCTTAAACCCTAAACCGTAAACTCTAAAACCTTATCCCAAAACTGTAATCCCTAATCCTAAGACCCTAAATCCAAAGAAAAAACCCTAAACACTAGACCCTAACCTTAAAGCCTAAAGCCCCTTCCCTAAACCCTAACCTCTAAACCTAAAACCCTAAACCCTAAATCCTACCATAAACCTTAAACACTAAACCCTAAACCCTAAATGCTAAATCCTGAAACCTAAACTAGAAAATGACAGACTAAGTCCAATTATTTCCATTATTTTCTAAGTAACTCAAACTTTTGTCCTTGGCTATGATACCAATTGTTAGTCTTATGATTTTTTCACTAATACCAAATTTAATTTATTTTGTTAAGCAAGTCAGTTGATTAGTCAGAGAGTCACGATGAGACAAAGACAATCTAAGTTCAATAATCTCCAATGTTTGCTATGGAACTCAGACTTATAGCTTTGCCTCTAAAACTAATTGTTAGTCGGCATTTGCTCTGGTACCAAATATACTTTAATTAGTTAAGCATGTCAGTTTTATTAGTACTAGAGGTATGACAAGACAATAACAGTCAAAGTTCAATAATCTCCTGAGTTTTCTTAGTGACTCAAACTTATGGCTTTGATTCTGATACTAATTATTAATTGACGTTTTCTCTGATACCAAATATACTACAATTTTTTAATCAAGAAAGTTAATTAGTCATAGAGTCACGATGAGACAATTAATTGACTGCCATTGTCTCGTTGTGATGTTATTACTAATTAATTGACTTGGTTAACAAATTAAAGTACATTTAGAATAAAAAAATCATAGGATTAACAATTGGTATCAAAGCCAAGCCATTAGTTTGTGTTTTATAGCAAACACCAGATTATTGGAATTAGACAGTCAATGTCTTGTAATAAAGCTTTGACTAATCAACTGATTTCTTTCACAAATTAAAGTACATTTCGTATCAGAGAAAAAATAGCAAGACTAACAATTGGTATTAGAGCAAAAGCCATAAGTTTGAGTTACTTAGCAAACATTGGAGACCATTGGACTTAAACAGTCATTGTCTTGTCATGACTCTATGACTAATCAATGACTTGCTTAATAAATTAAATTAAATTTGATATCGAAGAAAAATTCGTAAGACTAACATTGGTATCTATTTTTTTCTTTTTTGATAGGTAGGGAGGGATGTAAGTAATATCCAGGAGGTTCGAACTTGTGACCTCTTGGTGAGCATGAGACTTTTGACAATTGGTATCAGAGCCAAAATCATAAGTCTGAGTTACTTAGTAGACACTGGAGATTAATGGAATTAGAGTGTCATTGTCTCATTGTGACTCTATGAGTAATCAACTGACTTACTTAATAAATTAAAGTACATTCAATATTAGAGAAAAAATCATAAGACTAACGATTAGTATCAAAGCCAAAGCCATAAGTTTTAATTTCTTTGCTAACACTGGAAATTATTTGACATAAACTATCCTCTCATCATGACTATGAATAATCAACTGACTTGTGTAACAAATTAAAGTATATTTCGTATCTTAGTAAACGGTGACTAACAATTAGTATCAGAGCCAAAGACATAAGTTTGAGTTGCTTAGTAAAAACTGGAGATTGATAAAATTAGACTATCATTTTCTCATCGTGACTCTATCACTAGTCCCCTTACTTGCTTAACAAATTAAAGTACAATCAGTCAGAGAAAAAATCGTAAGACTAACAATTGGTATTAGAGCCAAAGCCATAAGTTTGAGTTACTTTACAAACACTAGAGATTATTAGACATAAACTATCACTGTCTCATCGTGACTTTATGATTAATCAATTGACTTGCTTAACAAATTATAAAATATTTCTCAACTGAGCAAATGGTGACAAACATTTAGTATCAGATCTTAAGCCATAAGTTTGAGTTACTTAACAAACATTGGAGATTATTGGACTTTAACTATCATTGTCTCATCAAACCTCTATTACTAATAAACTGATTTGCTTAACAAATTAAAGAATTTTAGGTATCAAAACAAACACTGACTAAAAATTAGTGTTAGTGGGAAAGCCATAAGTTTGAGTTACTTAGCAAACACTGGATATTATTAGACTTAGACTATCATTATCTCACCATGAGATCCTAACTAATCAAAAAAAAATTAAAATAAATTTGGTATCAGAGAAAAAATGGTAAGACTATAATTGGTATCAAAGCCAAAGACACAAGTTTGAGTTAGAAAACAATGGAGATAATTGAACTTAGGCTGTCATTTTCTAGTTTAGGTTTAAGGATTTGGCCTTTAGGGTTTAGAGTTTAGTGTTTAAGGTTTAGGGTTTAGGGTTTAGGGTTTAGGGTTTAGGGTTTAAGGTTTAAGGTTTAAGATTTTGGGTTTTAGGTTTTGGGTTTTGGGTTTAGGGTAGAGGATTTAGGCCTTACGGTTTAGTTTTTAGCATTTAGGGTTTAGGGTTTTGGGTTTAGGGTTTTAGGTTTTAGGTTTAGTGATTAGGGCTTAGGGTTTAGGTTTTAGGGTTTAGGGTTTGGGGATTCATGTTTAGGTTTTAGGTTTTAGAATTTAGGATTTTGGGTTTTGGGTTTAAGGTTTTGGGTTTTAGGCTTTTATGGTTTAGGATTTAGGTTTTAGGGCATTGGGTTTAGGGTTTAGGGCTTAGGTATTTATGGTTTAGTGTTTTGCGTTTATGCTTTAGGGTTTAAGTTTTAGGATTTATGGTTTAGGGTATTGGGCTTTAGGGTTTAGACTTTAGGGGTTTAGGTTTTGGGGATTAGGGTTTAGGGTTTTAGGGTTTAGGTTTTATGGTATAGGGTGTTGGGTTTAGGGTTTAAGGTTTAGGGTATAGGCTTTAGGCTTTAGGTTTTAGGGTTTAGGATTTAAGGATTAGGTTTTAGGGTTTTGAGTTTAGTGTCTAGGATTTAGAGTGAGGGTTTATGGTTTAGGGTGTAGGGTTAATGGTTGCAGGTTTTAGGTTTAGGTTAACGGCTTTGGGTTCAGGGTTCAAGGTTTAGGGTTTAGGTTCTAGGGATTAAGGTTTAGGGTTTGGGATTTAAGGTTTAGGGTTTTTGGTTTAGGGTTTATGGTTTAGTGCTTTGGGTTTAGGATTTAGGGTTTAGTGCTTTGGGTTTAGGGTTTAGGGTTTAGGGTTTAGGGTTTAGGATTTAGGGTTTAAGGTTTAAGTTTTATGATTTAGGGTTTAGGGCTTTGGTTATATAGCTTTGGACTTTAAGGTTTAGGGTTTAGGGTTTATGGTTTAGAGTTTATGGTTTAGAATTTAGGGTCAAGCTATGACTAATCAATTGACTTGCATAACAAATTAAAATACATTTAGCATTAGAGAAAAATTTATAAGACTAACAATTGGTATCAGAGCTAACGCTGAAGATTATTGGAATTGGATTGTCATTGAATCGTCATGATGCTATGACTAATCAACTGACTTGGTTATCAAATTAAAGTACATTTGGTATCAAAGAAAATTGTAATACTAACAATTGATATCAGAGCATGAGACATAAGTTTGAGTTTCTTAAAAAACAATGGAGATGATTGGACTTAGACTATCATTTTTTGCTTTAGTTTCAGTATTTAGCATTTAGGGTTTAGTGTTTAGTGTTTAAGATTTATGGTTTATGGTTATGGTTATGGTTTTGGGTTTTGGGTTTAGGGTTTAAGGTTTATGGTAGAGGCTTTAGGCTATAAGGTTTAGGATTTTAAGTTTAGGGTTTAGGGTTTTGTGGTTTAGGGTTTAAGTTTTACAGTTTAGGGTTGAGGGTTTAGTTTTTGGGCTTAGGTTTTAGGGTTTAGGGTTTAGAGCTTAGTGATTAATGATTTAGGGTTTTGGATTTATGGTTTTGGGTTTAGGGTTTAGGGTTTAGGGTTTAGGGTTTAGGGTTTAAGGTTTAAGGTTTAAGGTTTAGGGTTTAGAGTTTAGGGTTTAGGCTTAGGGGTTTAGGTTTTAGGGTTTAGGGTTTTTGGGTTTAGGGTTTGTGGTGTTGGGTGTTGGGTGTTGGGGGTTGGGTTTAGGTTTTACATTTTAGGGTATAGGATTTAGGATTTAAGAATTAGGCTTTGGTGTTTAGGGTTTAGTGTTTAGGGTTTAGGAATTAGAATATAGGGTTTATGGTTTAGGGTGTAGGGTTTATGGATTCAAGTTTAGGGTTTAGTGTTTTGGGTTTATGTTAATGGTTTAAGGTTCATGGTTTAGGTTTAGGGTTTAGGGTTTGAGGTTTAGGATTTAGGGTTTGGTGTTTAGGTTTAGTGCTGAGATTGGGGTTTAGGGATTAGGGTTTTAGGGTTTGGGGTATAGGGTTTAAGATTTAATGTTTAAGGTTTAGGGCTTTGGGTATAGGCTTTAGGCTTTAAGGTTTTGTGTTTAGGGTTTGGGCGTTAAGGTTTATAATTTATGGGTTTAGGGTTTAGGGTCAAGTTGTGACTAATCAACTGACTTGCATAACAAATTATAGAACATTAGTATTAGAGAAAAATTTGTATGACTAACAATTGGTATCAGACCCAACGCAATAAGTTTGAGTTACTTAGAAAACACTGTAGATTATTGGAATTAGACTATCATTGTATCGTCAATTCTCCATATGAAACTCTGACATGGGAAAGGGAGCCATCACAGTGTAGGGCTACCATATTATTTGGAGGCATAAACCAGGAGCATGCTTTTGGAATCACTGCCTTCCAAATAACATGAATTCCCTAATTAGTCATTAGGAGTTGATTTCTGGGATTACCTTAAGCAACAAACCAAGTGACTTGTGGATGAGGATGACATGTTTAGTGTTGTGGAGGGAAGGAGACGTGTGAATTGAAGGAGGCTGAGGATTCTTTTAATATTCGGCTGCATATCCTTTCGATTATTGAAGATATACAACCTATGGTGAACAACTTGTTGAATAAGGAGGGGGAGATTTTGGTGGATTCGTTGGGGGGGAGGTTTCTTACAAACTGGATGGGTTGAGCTATTCGGATAAGGACTGATATTATGTGAGAAGAATTCCCCTTTTTTAACGGATAGCAGGTTGCTTGCGGGATCGTGTCTGGCCGAGGGAGACTGTGATTCTTCTTCCTAATTGTTAGGAGGAGATAAAAGGATGATGTGTATTGGAGAGGGTTTGATGATGAACTAAGGTGGGGGTGGACATTGTCTGAATAGGGAGGAAAATTTGTCGATTGGTTTTAAGGCTGTGATAGATGATTCTATTATCTCTCCTACATGGGGGGATGGTGAGCTGGATGATGAGGAGGTGATGTCCAAGGGTGATGTCACAGGTGTAGGTGGTTTTGTGATTCGGGAGGAGTCTATCCAATGCTTCGAGAAGTATGTGGAAATAAGGAAGGGTGCGGGTATGGAGGGATTGGTGGAGGAATTTCGTGAGGCTGTTTACTTGAAGCCTTTATATGTGATCATGCTTATGGTGGGTTGTAATTCTTTGAAAGGTTTGGATAAAAAAAGTCTAAGTGAAAGTCTTGTGTTACCAATTCCTCTTCTAAGGATGTGCTAGATGTCTCTGGCCAAACCATAAACACTAAACCCTAAACCCTAAAACCTGAACCCTAAACCATTAACCCTAGGTTTTTTGAAGTTTGGCCATGGTTGGAAGGCTAATAGCCATGACTATTGAGCCTTATTCTTCTGCTAGGAGGACTTGTCTTCCTTCTACTGCTAGATCGGGTGGGAAATAAAGCTTGGCTAGGGGTGCTAGTGTTGTTAATGGAGGGAATAATGATGGTTCAGCTGCTGAGGGAAAGAGCGGGCCGGGTTTGTTTTCTGAAAAAACAATGGAGAGAGTGGATGGATTACAGTTGGACTACGTTCAACGTCTGATGGTGGATGGGACTACTGTGACATACTGCTCTTCTTCAATGATGAAGGAAGGAGTCAAAAGGTGGGAGAAAGCTTTGGTGGGACATTTTTTTGGGAAGGAGACCTTCTTTTTCTGTTACCAAAGAGATACTAATTAAACAATGGAAGCTTTCTGGTCATATTGATGTGTCTATGTTAGAGAGTGGAGTTTTCATTTTCTGTTTTAATGTAGAGGAGGATTGTTTGAAGGTTTGGGAAGGCAGTCCGTGGTTCGTTAATAGATGATCATTGTTATTGAGGCCGTGGAGTCCGAGTATTGTGGTAGATAAAGTTATGCTGAATTCCTTACCTATTTGGATATCCTTGCCTAATTTACCTTTTCAATATTGGACTGCGGAGGTGTTGAGTTCAATTGGGAGTGTTATTGGCAATCCCATCACAACTGATAAATGTACTCGTACTATGGAGCATTTATCTTTTGCAAGGTTATGTGTGGAGGTTAAAGCCGGAGATGAATTGCCAAAAATAATTCCTGTGCATGACGAAAATGGAGCTGTCTTTTCCCAAGCTGTGATGTATGAATGGAGACCTATATAATGCATTAAGTGCAAGGTATTTGATCATGATTCTTCTTAGTGCAGGGTTGAAGGTGTGGCTGCCAAGAAGAAAGGGGCAAAGAAGATGGTTCATTCGGAGGAGTCTTTGTCAAGGAAGGTGTTGCATGATGGAGGAACTGTGGTGGGTAAAGGGTGCTTGGCTGCTAGAGTGGTTGCCGGTGTAGCTGCTAAACAAGCAGAGGATGGGAAATCCATGGAGAAGCCTTTGTTGAATTCTGCTTTGATTTCAAATTCAAATATGAATTCAAATTCAAATTTGAATTATAGATCAGATGATGTAAAGAAGGGGAAAGAGATTGTGGGAGCTTTTGTTAGCATGAAGAGGGGAAGGAAAGTGCTTCAAGGGAGTGGTCCAGGGAGGTCTGTTGAACACTCAAATTCTTTCTCGGTTTTGGATGACCGGAGTTGGGCTCTACTTCTTTTAATGCATATTCAAATATGGTAGCTGAGGTGGATGAGTTGTTTGAAGAGGGTGAGATTTACAAAGGGATTGTAGCTGAGGTGGTAGCAGGTTGTAGGGTGGCCGAACAAGGTGGAAATTCTATGGTCAATATAGTAGATTTGGAGGAGAATCTGTCGGAGGGTGGGAAGGTAGATTTGGCCTTGAATATTATCAAGGATATTCGATTGCTATCTAAAGAAAGTTTGCGATTGGAGGAGAAGAAATATGTTGGAGAAAATAAAGGATATTTGTTGGGGAAGGACTCTAACACGGGAGACAAGTTTGTTGCTTCTTGTTTGGACGTTATTTGTGGGCAATCAAAAAGGAAGGTTAGACCAGGGGAGAGAATCAACGGAGTTTGTTTGGGAAAGAAGATGGCACGATTTTGGAAGGTCTTCACATGGGTTTAAAAGATAGAAAACACGCCTTGCACCCTAATTTCATGGAGGACAGCAGTGTAATCGCTGATGTAGTAGAATCCGGTAGAATGGAGGGTGGTAAGGTTTATTCTTCTCCCTTGTTTGAGTCAGAAAAAGAAATGGATGATGAGGTGGAGGTTAGACCAACTCAACAAGCTGAGGAGGAATATGTTGGAGAATCAGGGCAGAATATTCTTTTATGCCAAAAGGAGATGCTTGCCGTCGGTATAAGCAATGATGAGCTCGAGAAAGCCCCATTTATTGACTGAATTGCTGTCTTTCCATCTCTTTCAACTTTGACCTTGGAGACTAGCAGTAAAAAAATGTATGAAAGAAGTTTCCAATTCTTCTTCCAATTCAAATTTACCTGCTAGGAAAACCCTATCTCTTGAGAAGAATGGTGTGGCCAGGAAGATGACATTCCAACCTCAACGTACTGAGGTCAATTCACATTTGAAAAAACCAATTCAAGAAGTTAGAGCCATGAAGGCGACTGGTGGGGTCCAGAGTACTCTTTCAAACAAATCTATTAAATGAATTGCATATGCTGGAATGTGAGTGGGCTTAATGCTCTTGAAAAAGAAAGAGGGTTTAAGAATTTGTTAGCAGAGAAAAATATAAAATTGGGGATTCTTGTCACACCCTACCTCCACTCACCTGAAGGCTAGAGACATGAACACACACACGTGTCCACCATCCATCCAGGATCCACGATGCAGTACTTTAAGTTCATAAGATTATGAAATGAATTCTAAAATCACATACTTATAATATAAATAAAATATATATCAACTGGTGATTTCTACTGATATTTACCATATTTACACAAAAATAATGTTTTCACATCTTAATCATTATTATAGTTATGCCTCCATAGGGCTACATCTGTTAAGTACAAAAAGAATCAAAAATAGAAGATGATACTCCCATCCTCAGAGTGCTCCAAATGCACAATCATCGCACACATCCATCCTCGTGCCAACCAGCTCCTCATCACAGAGGTCGCCTCCGTAGGGAGCCAGGACCTCGATTACAGTTTCCAAAGGATTTCCTGAATCAACATCTAAAATGGGGCAACAACAGAGGGTGAGCTTCCACGAAGCCCAGTGAGGGTAACACACACAAGCAATCATGACAATCCAAGAAAATGCAACAGTATGAATATTCATGCCCGACCACATCAATATGAATGCAATTATGTGAGTGCAATGACATGATCCATTTATTATCAAGCAGTTCTAAGCAACAATTTCTAAGTCCAGAGGGGGTATAAGTGCTACTGGTAGGTGTTATCCCCAGTCATGAATGTACATTATCAGTCCCCAAGTATACTATCTAGTTGCGAGTCAGGAGCATGCCGATTTCGGAACCACATCGTTTCCCAGCAAACCCCTATTAATAACCGTCCCATGATACCACTACATCAAATCCAACATCGCATGTAGGGTATACCCATCACCGAATCAAACATCACGTGAGGGTCTGTCACTACACTGGCATCTTCGCACGTCAGTCACCGAAAATCGTCCCCAACCATAAACCGTCGAACGAGAGGATTAGCTAATATGTAAACCCCCATTGGCAAGGGTTATAGCACCAGGGTGGTTATCCTAGCCCAATGCATTCTAGTATGCCACAACACAATTCAATCACACTCACACACACCTTGAGCATGCAGTGCCGCCAGCACCAACCATTGGCCACCCTGCACCCCAGTCACACACACACACTCACCCTAAGCATGCAGTGCCACCGGCACCAACCGTTGGCCACCCTGCACCCCAGTCACACACACAGGCACACACACATGCTTCCTGAGCATGCAGTACCGTCGGCACCACCCGTTGGCCACCCTGCACCCCAGTCACACACACAGACACATACACACACCCTGAGCATGCAGTGCCATCGGCACCAACCATTGGCCACCCTGCACCCCAGTCACACACCCACATGCACACATGTACCCTAAGCATGTAGTGCCGTCGACACCAACCGTTGCCCACCCTGCACCCCAGTCAACAACACACACGCACACATGCACACTCATAATCCATATTCTCATGCCATATCAACACCATATATAAGGAATAATATAATATGCAAAATGATAAAATTCATTCATATATGCATTATGATGCAAGCATTCCATAAAAACATACAAAACCCCCTCACCTCGTGTTCTAGATGGCGGTAGATAGTTAATGGTTTCTTGTTGCATGTCCCCGTCACTTCTCGGTTTCACTCCTAGGATACATAGTGTTTTTAGGTTATTTGGTTATTCATAGAGGAGTGGGACACTAAGACTCGTGCCCCAATTAAAAGGATTAAAAATTAACTTTAAACTGGTTCACCGATGGATGCTCACCGGTGGATGGTCATCTGCCGGTGAGTTCATTGGTGGATGAATCCGAACAAAATGCACATCCTGTAATATTTTCACCGATGGATGATTCCTGCCTTCACCGACTGGCCGGTGACCATCCACCGGTGAAGGTATAATTGGGGTTTTCTTACCCAGATCAGCCCTATTGGCCCTGTGGCCCCTGTGTATGGTGGTGGAAATACATATTTTTCAGTGGGGTGTCATTTCCCAACTCCATTCCCCTTTCTCCTTCTTTTGTATAGTTTACAAATTGGGTTTTGTGATTTTAGGGTTGGTTTTTCATGTAGGGTATCCTCACACACTTCACTTAGCTTAGGTTTATTGAAATTAGTGAGTGGATCAACATAGGGTTTCAAGATACACCTAATTTTCTCAATACAAAAGTCTAGGTTAGGATACAATGGGGAAGACTTAGGTTGATCTAATGGAATGGTCATTAATGGCTCATGAGATCACTCTCACACACCATACCTAGGTTTAATTTCATTTTCCCCAACTTAGGATTAGGTTAGGATGTTAGGTCATAGAGGATTTGTTCAAATTCCCCAATCCTAGGGTTTTGGGTAGGGATTTCATAGGGATTTATCCTTAGACCCAAGGTTGAGTGAATAACCTTGCCAATGTAGGTCTCTTACTCTAATTTTCCTCTCCCATTATGTAGTATTTATGGTTAGGTAGGTGGAATTTGGTTGGGTCTCCATTACTCCCAATAAAAAGTGAAATGGGAAGGAGAGAGAGATAGATAGAGATTTATGTGTGTGTGTGTGGAGAGATGAGCATATGGGCTTACCTCAAGAATGGAGCCCTAGCCTTCCTCCTTCCTTCCTCTCGTTCTCCTTCTTCTTCTTCTTCTTTCTCCCTTTCATTCTTTCTATTTTGGTAGGAGAAGAAATGTATGGTAAGAGCCCTATTTATAGCCACTTAAGTCCCACTAAGGGCTATTTGGGGAATTAATGGGTTTTTACCCAATACCGGGTTATTCTGTTATCCGGCACTAACGGGCCACCTTAGGGTGTCCGGATACATCCATCTATTCCCCAATAGGTTGTACCAACTATTAGGGGTGGTTTGATGTGCACAGGTGCGAAGATCTGGGTCCCATGGCAAATTAACCATTTTTGGTAGTATTCTCACTGGAGGGTGTTCACCGGTGCATGGAATGCTCCATCCACCGGTGACCATCAGCCGGTGAAGGCTGAACTGGTCACCACTTTGTATGGCAATTTCTCCTCTATTTGACTAGGGCCTTCTCTAGGGTTTCTAGTGTGTATGAGGTTCAACTAACCTTTCAGGTTCGGAATTTCTTTCAATTACTTAAGCATGGGTAGCAGGTGCAAGTGGGGTCGCCCTTCCTTCCTCGGCAAAAGACGGATGCAACCCAGTGCTCACTGGTACTGGTGTCCTCCGGCGTTGCACCTGAACATTAAATAGGAAGTTTTAGGGTATAACATTCCCCCCTCCTTACAAGAAATTTCGTCCCCGAAATTTGACGTACCTAGTGATCCAAACAACTGAGGATATTTCTTCATCATTTCTTCCTTACGTTCCCAAGACGCTTCTTATCTGGAGTGATTTCTCCACTTGACTAGAACATAAGAAATAGTCCGATTGTAGAGAATGTGGTCTCTCCGGTCAATGATTTCTTCTAGCTGTTCTACATACTTCCAATCAACGTCAAGTTCCAAGGGTACAGGTGTCAAAATATGAGCTGGATCAGAAACGTACTTCTTGAGCATGGAAACATGAAACACATTATGAGCTCCTTCTAATTCGGGTGGCATTGCGACCCAGTAAGCCACTGTTCCGACTCGACCCAATATTTCATAAGGTCCCATGTATCGAAGACTTAGCTTTCCCTTCTTTCCAAACCTCTTCACTCCTCTCATTGGGGATACTTTTAGAAAAATTTTATCGCTCACCTCAAACTCTAGGTATTTCCTTCTGACATCCGCATAGTTTTTTTGTCTTGATTGAGCCGCCTTAATTCTCTCCCTGATTACAACCACTTTCTCACAAGTGGCTTGGATCAGTTCCGGGCCTAGGATCCTCCTTTCTCCAACTTCATCCCAATACAAAGGCGTTCTGCATTTCTTACCATACTGGGCTTCATAAGGTGCCATGCCTATAGTAGCCTAGTAGCTATTGTTGTAGGAGAACTCTATGAGTGGCAAGTGCTCATCCCAGCTATAACTCATATCTAATACACAAGTCCGCAACATATCCTCTAGGGTCTGTATAGTCCTCTTTGACTGCCCATCTGTCTGTGGATGGAATGCCGTGCTGAAATTCAGTTGTGTCCCCATTACTATCTGTAGACATTTTCAGAAGTTGGAGGTGAATCTGGCATCGTGGTCAGAGACAATGCTTACTGGTGCCCCATGTAATCGGACAAATATTGTCAACATACAGTTGAGCCAACTTTCCCATGGAGTAAGTAATCTTCATAGGGATGAAGTGGGCCACCTTGGTCAGTCGGTCTACAATTACCCAGATGGTGTCATTCCCTTTCTGAGTACGTGGCAGTCCTGTGACAAAATCCATGGTAATGTTTTCCCATTTCCATTCTGGTACGGGTAGGGGTTGTAATAAGCTGTTTGGCCTTTGCCTTTCTACTTTGATCTGTTGACAATTCAAGCATCTGGCTACATGGGTGGCTATGTCAGTTTTCATGCCACACCACCAATAGGACTTCCTCAAATCCTTGTACATTTTTGTACTACCTGGATGGATGGAGTAGGGTGAACTATGAGCTTCTTTCAATATTAATTCCCTCATCTCTTCATCCTTTGGTACGCAAAGTCTATCTTTGAACTTGAGGACCCCATCTTCAGTCAACTTGAAATTTAAATCTTTTTGTCTTCCTTCTTTGATATCGCTTACTATTTTATGAAGATCCTCATCTAGTACTTGGGAGAGACTTGGATTTTCTCCACTGATGATGGTTGTATCATAAGTGCGGCCAAGGTCACTGTCGCCTCATTCGTTAGTTGTTCCAAACCCATTCTTCTAGCTTCCTCAATCAACTGTTCAATCATAGTCAAGGCTGCAAGGATAGAGTCTGAGACTTCCTACTCAATGCATCAGCCACTACGTTGGCCTTCCCCGGATGGTAATGGATGGTGCGGTCATAATCCTTCATCAGTTCCAACCATCTTCTTTGTCTCATATTCAGCTCCTTTTGGGTGAAAAAGTATTTCAAACTCTTATGATCGTTGTAGATCTCACTCTTTTCCTCATATAAATAATGCCACCAGATCTTTAAAGCAAAAATGACCGCTGCTAACTCCAAGTCATGAGTTGGGTAATTCTTTTCATAGTCCTTCAGCTGTCGAGATGCATATGATACAACCTTTCCATTTTGCATCAACACACAGCCTAAGCCCAACTTGGATGCATCACTATATACTACCATTCCAGCGTTGACTTCTGGAATAGTGAGTACTGGAGCTATTATTAATTTCAGCTTCAATTCCTGGAAACTTTCTTCACATTCCTTAGACCATTCAAATTTCACTCTCTTCTATGTTAGTCGAGTCATAGGTCCAAAAATGAGTGAGAAATTTTTGATGAACCTTCTGCAGTACCCTGCTAACCCTAGGAAACTACGAATTTCACCTACATTCTTAGGTGCCTCCCATTCTACCACAACCTTTACCTTTCCAGGATCAACTTCATTGCCCTTCTCTAAGACAACATGCCCTAAGAAATGTACTTGTGTAAGCCAAAACTCACATTTACTGAATTTTGCATACAACTACTTCTCTCTCAATCACTGAAGGGAAAATCTCAAATGGGTAGCATGTTCCTCCCTGCTCTTCGAATAGATCAAAATGCCGTCAATGAACATGATGACAAAGTTGTCTAACATATCGTGGAATACTCTATTCATCAACTCCATGAACACTGCAGGGGCATTGGTTAGTCCAAATGGCATAACTAGGAACTCATAGTGTCCATAACGGGTCCTGAAAGCTGTCTTCCTGATGTCACCCTCTCTGATCTTGAGCTGATGATAACCAGATCTAAGGTCAATTTTGGAGAACATGGTTGCACCTTGCAATTGATCAAAGAGATCATCGATTCTAGGCAACGGATACCTATTCTTGATAGTTATCTTATTGAGTACCCTGTAGTCTATGTACATTCTCATACTCCCATCCTTCTTCCTAACAAAGAGTACCGGTGCTCCCCATGGGGACACACTAGGTCGGATGGACCCTTTCTCCAATAAATCTTGTAATTGTTCCTTCAACTCTTTCAGTTCTGAAAGTGCCATCCTATATGGAGCTTTTGATATAGGTGCTACCCCAAGGATCAGATCAATAGTGAATGCAGTCTCTTAGTCCTAGGGTAGTCCAGGTAAGTCGTCAGGAAAGATGTCTGAAAATTCTCTCACTACTTCTATTTTCTCTACCGACTTATTCTCCTCAGTTGTGTCAATCACAGATGCCAAATAAGCCTCACATCCTTGCTCTAGTAATCTTCTCACTTCAAGTGCAGATATCACTAGTTTCTTGGACTTCTTGATTTTTCTCCCTTTGTAAACAAACTCACCTCCTTCTCGAAGTTTGAATACAATTTTCTTCTTAGCACATAAAACACATGCCCTATAGGCGGATAACCAATCCATACCTAAGATAACATCAAAGTCACACATCTCTAATTTAATCAAATGGGCAATCATGTCTCGTCCACAGACTTGAATAGGACACAACTCATAAATCTCCTCTAATCCTACCTCACTCCCAGTTGGTGTCCTAACTACTAACTTGTGTGTTAACATTTTTAGCTTGATATTCATCTTAGAGGCAAAAGTGGGGGATACAAATGAATGTGATGCACCAGTATCAAACAAAACATATGTAGGGGTCATCGATATCAACAAGGTACCTGTGACCACTCCAGGCGATGCCTCCGCTTCCTCAGTAGTCAGTGCAAACACTTTCCCTTGCAGTCTAGCTCCTTGTGGTGCCTGAGCCGGACGGGTGGCGGATAATGGCTGCACTGATCTGGTTGGTCCTACATAGGGGTCACCTGGTCTCCTCTGTGAGCAATTCTTTGCAAAGTGACCCATTTGCTGACAAACAAAACACCTTAAGGGGACCGTCTAAGATTGTGCTACCATTAGTCTAGGTGGTGGTGGTGCTTGTCCTATTTCTGGTCTTCTATACTAACCTGAGGCTGCACTAGAATATGTCCCCTTACCAAACCTGCTAGGTGCCACTGTCCTCTTCCCTTGGATGGCATGATAGTTCTCTCTTTGTTTATCCTTAATGGATTTGGCAGCCTGAACCACATGGGCATAACTGTTGAGGTACTGAGCCACTAACACAGCCCCTATAGCGGGTCTTAACCCTTTCTCAAATCTCTTCACCTTTGCCTGATCCCCCTTCAAATGCTCAGGTGCGAAGAAGAATAACTTCTCAAAATCTTGTTGATATTCCAATACAGAGTTGGACCCTTGTTTCAACTCCATGAACTCTGTTTCCTTCCTCTCTCCCTCACACTGTCTGGGAAGTAGTTGTTGTAGAACACCACCTTAAAGTGTTCCCATATGAGGTTAGGCTGTAGGACCACTAGGATGGGTTCAGTGGACTTCCACCATGCATTTGCCTCATTTTGTAGTTGGTAGTTGGCATACATCAGTTTCTGTTCTTCAGTGAGGGTCATTACCTTAAATGCCTTTTCCATTCCCTCTACCCATTTGGTGGGTGCCAAAGGGTCCTGCGCAATCCCACCAAAGTAGGGAGGCCTAAACTTCTAGAACGTTTCCATTACTTTCACATTGTCCATAGGTATAGGTAGTATGGCTTGGCTCTGTGGTGTCATTTGCCTCTGTGTTAGTGGTACATCAGGTCGTGGGGCATAATGTACATTGGAGCCCTCTGGGTGGGTTGGGTGGTGAACCATTGGTGCTGGGACTTGTTGTGCCTGGGGGATAGTGGTAGGAGCAACGTCAGGTACTGGCTGTGTCTAGGGTGGAACAACCTGTGCCTCTCGAGTCTGAAACACAAGACTGATCTGTGCATTTAGACCCATCATAAACTCCAGTTGTTGCCGTTGTAACCCTTGCATCATCACATTTTGTTGCTGTTGTAATCCTTGCAACATGTTACCCAAAATTGACACTACATCCTGGGTGAAAAGTATAGGTGGGGCAGGAGGGGCTCCCTGTGCTGTGGTATCGGGCACCTCTTCCCTACTTAGTTCCGAAGTAGGTGGCCGACCCATAGTAGATGTAGTAGTATGGCATGGCCGTTTAGGCAACCGTCCCACCTGTGTTTGGGATTTTCTAGGAGCCATGTGAACCTTCCCGTATAAGAGGTAACATAGGCAACTTAGTACAACTGAGCATGCATATTCAAGTCTTTATATGTACTAGGTTCAGACACCCACATCCTCCGTATCCACCCATTGAGGGAGGAAAAATATGTAAAATGGACCTACACATATAAAGAAAAGAAAATAAATTCTCACCTTTTTACCTTCACCGATGGATGTTCAATGGTGGATGATCATCCGCCGGTGAGTTCACTAGTGGATGGATCCGCAAGGCCTGAAAAATCATTTAAAGTGTTCACCGATGGATGGTAATTGTTTCATCGGCCAGCCGGTGAACACTTTTACTGTCTTTTAAGAGGGCTGCCGAGAATCCCATTTTCACCATAACCTCGTCCTTTTCTTACCAAGAACGACCGGAGAGCTCTTCCAAGGTTGGAAGAACATCATCTGGTGATTTTTTCTACCAATCCATGCCACATTTTGCGCAAGAGGTAAGATTTTCCTCCCATTTTTGCTAGATTTTCCATTTTCCCCAAATTTTCTTCTCTGTGAAACCCTAACTAGTGATTTATGTGAAATTTCTTGTATTCTTTCCAAATGTGCCTTTCCTTTTGTATATACTTAGTTGGCTATGTATATTTGTTGTGTTTGTATGCAGTCATGAGTTCTAGAAGAGACACACATAGTCGAAATACTGAGAGGCAGATTCCAGCTCCTTTAGAACCTAACTTTGACAGATTTTGGTTTAGCTCTACAGAGAATGCACAGAAATGGGAGGTGTTTGGAAGTAAACTTGTGGATTCTAGGAAGGCAATATTGCATGGTCAGATGCCTTCCTTTGGTATAGCGAGGCGGTTCTAGGCACTGGGTTAGTCACTGCTGTTAGACCCGGGGGACAGATGTTATCCTCACTTGGTCTAAATGTTCTTTTCCAATATGAGGGGCGAGGAAGTAGGGGAGAATGATTATCGTCTCACGAGCTGAGTTATGGGAGTAGACCTCTCCTTCACCACAGCCGAGTTTGGTGCTATTACTGGGATTTCAAGCGCTGGGGAGAGTGTATATTGTGCTCCCAAGACTAGAAGGGGAGCTTTCATACCCCAAGATAGTTTAGATGAGATGTGTCGGCAGTTGACTGGAACCACTAGTGGATGGGCTAGGTTCAATCGCTTCAGGACCATGCCTAAGGTGCTTTGTAGGGTAGTTTAGTTAAACATATTACCAACTGGAGGTCATTTCAACGAAGTTTCTCTTCTCCAGGCCTATGTTACCCTGTGCTTGTATGTGGGTCTCCAGATCAACCTCCCAAACCTATTGATGCGGCATATGGCATACCGGGCCAAGTACCCAAAGGATGAAAATTTACTTTACGAAAATCTCCTTACTAGTATTTTTGTACACTTTGGGGTCCTCTATGCTGACGAGCCTACAGATGGAGCCAAGAGGTAACCTTTCGATTTACTCTCCTTAGTGAAGATGAAGGTTGACCCTAATGATGGTAGTGATGCTGAGGGGGTGCCGGTAATGGTCCCTATAGAAGGTGACCAGGATATGGATATGGAAAACGACGAGGAGGCCGAGGAGAGCGAGGAAGATGGGGAGGATAGTGAAGATGATGGACCTCCATTGCGTCAAGCCCATAGGGTAACTACCCCACCTCCTCCTTACACTTTATCTTAATATGCCGGTGGCACTTCTTCTTCAACCGCACCAAGTGATGCAGTAGGTTGGGATCGGGTGATGCAGGCTATGGAAAAAGGTTTTCAGGGTCTGAATACCCGTCTGGACAACATTGATGATAGGGTCAGTCATCTGGAGGTATGGACCATAGGTGGAACACTTACTTTGGCTAGCAGACACTACTCTTATTTCTTCGGTACCACCCAGTGATCCACCCCAGCAGTAGTTTTTCCTAGGTCCTCCTATCTTTCAATCTTGTTCTTAGGATTGTGATCCTATTATGTTTTATTTGTGCCATTAGTATTATTAACTTCAGAGTTATTCAACAGGTAGTTATCATCCATGTAATTTGCTCCTAGTTAAGTCTTGTATTCTCCTCTCTCAAAGTTGTAAGCTGAATTTGTTATTAATGAAATTATTAGTGTTATCGGCTTCTATCTTCAACTTGTCTCCTAAGTGTGAAATATGATTCATGTACTTATCTTTAAGCTTTTATTTATAACCTAATCACCAGTAGTCCTAACATTTCATAAGTTTATGACTGAAAAGCAGAGTATCACGCTCTGATACCACTTGTTGTCACACCCCTCCTCCACTCACCTGAAGGTTGAGACATGGACACCCACACATGTCCACCATCCATCCAGGATCCACGATGCAATACTTTAAGTTCATAAGATTATGAAATAAACTCTAAAATCACATACTTATAATATAAACAAAATATATACCAACTGGTGATTTCTATTAATATTTACCATATTTACACAAAAAGAATGTTTTCACATCTTAATCATAATTACAGTTATGCCCCCATAGGGCTACATCTGTTAAGTACAAAAAGAATCAAAAATAGAAGATGATACTCCCATCCTCAGAGTGCTCTAATTGCACATTCTTCACACACGCATCCATCCTCGTGCGCAACCAGCTCCTCATCCCAGAGGTCGCCTCCGTAGAGAACCGAGACCTCGATTACAGTTTCCAAAGGATTTCTTGAATCAATATCTAAAAAGGGGCAACAACAGGGGGTGAGCTTCCACGAAGCCCAGTGAGGGTAACACACACAAGCAATCATGACAATCTAAGAAAATGCAACAATATGAATGTTCATGCCCGACCACATCAATATGAATGCGATTATGTGATTGCAATGACATGATCCATTTATTATCAAGCAATTCTAAGCAATAATTTCTAAGTCCAAAGGGGGTATAAGTGCTACTGCAACGTAGATGTTATCCCCAGTCATGAATGTATGTTATCAGTCCCAGGGATACTAGCTAGTTGTGAGTCAGGAGCGTGCCGATTCTGGAATCACATCGTTACCTGGCAAACCCCTATTAATAACCCTCCCATGATACCACTACATCGAAACCAACATCGCATGTAGGGTATATCCGTCATTGAATCAAACATCGCGTGAGGGTCTATCACGGCACTGGCATATTAGTACCTCAGTCACCGAAAATCATCCAAAACCATGGACCATCAGACGAGAGGATTAGCCAATATATTAACCCCTATTGGCAAAGGTTGTAGTACCAGGGTGGTTATCCTAGCCCAATGCATTCTAATATGCCACAACACAATTCGATCACACTCACACACTCACACACACCTTGAGCATGCAGTGCCGCCGGCACCAACCATTAGCCACCCTGCACCCTAGTCACACACACACACTCACCCTGAGCATGCAGTGCCGTCGGCACCAACTGTTGGCCACCCTGCACCCTAGTCACACAAACACACACACACACCCTGAGCATGCAGTGCCACCGGCACCAATCGTTGGCCACCCTGTACCCTAATCACACACACAAACACACACACACACACACCCTGAGCATGCAGTATCGCTGGTACCAACCATTGGCCACCCTGCACCCCAGTCACACACCCACACGCACACATGCACCCTGAGCATGCAGTGCCGCCGGTACCAACCATTGGCCACCCTGCACCCTAGTCACACACACACACACACACATGCACAATCATAATCCACATTCTCATGCCACATCAACACCATATAGAAGGAATAATATAACAATATAAAAAATGATAAAATTCATTCACATATGCATTAGGATGCAAGCATTCCATAAAAACACACAAAATCCCCTCACCTCGTGTTTCAGATGGTGGTAGATAGTTGATGGTTTCATGTTGCGTGTCCCCATCATTTCTCGGTTTCACTCCTAGGATACAGTGTTTTTAGGTTATTCGGTTATTTATAGAGGAGTGGGACACTAAGACTCGTGCCCCAATTAAAAGGATTAAAAATTAACTTTAAATTGGTTCACCGGTGGATGCTCATTGGTGGATGGTCATCCACCGGTGTGTTCAACGGTGGATGAATCCAAACGGAATGCACAACTTGTAATATTTTCATCAGTGGATGATTCCTGCCTTCATCGGTTGGCCGGTGACCATCCGTCAGTGAAGGTAAAATTGGGGTTTTCTTTACCAGATCAGCCGTATTGGCCCTGTGGCCCCTGTGTATGGTGGTGGAAATACGTATTTTTCAGTGGGGTGTCATTTCCCAACTCCATTCCCCTTTCTCCTTTTGTATAGTTTATAAATTGGGTTTTGTGATTTTAGGGTTGGTTTTTCATGTAGGGTATCCTCACACACTTCACTTAGCTTAGGTTTATTGAAATTAGTGAGTGGATCAACATAAGGTTTCAAGATACACCCAATTTTCTCAATACACAAGTTTAGGTTAGGATACATTGGGGAAGACTTAGGTTGATCTCATGGAATGGTCATTAATGGCTCATGAGATCGCTCTCACACACCATACCTAGGTTTAATTTCATTTTCCCCAACTTAGGATTAGGTTAGGATGTTAGGTCATAGAGGATTTGTTCAAATTCCCAAATCCTAAGGTTTTGGGTAGGGATTTCATAGGGATTTGTCCTTAGACCCAAGGTTGAGTGAATAACCTTGCCAATGTAGGTTTCTTATTCTAATTTCCCTCTCCCATTATGTAGTATTTATGGTTGGGTAGGTGGAATTTGGTTGGGTCTCCATTACTCCCAATAAAGAGTGAAATGGGAAGGAGAGAGAGATAGATAGAGATTTATGTGTGTGTGTGGAGAGATGAGCATATGGGCTTACCTCAAGAATGGAGCCCCAGCCTTCCTCCTTCCTTCCTCTCCTTCTCCTTCTTCTTCTTCTTCTTTTTCCCTTTCCTTCTTTCTATTTTGGTGGGAGAAGAAATGTATGGTAAGAGCCCTATTTATAGCCACTTAAGTCCCACTAAGGGCTGTTTGAGGAATTAATGGGTTTTTACCCAATACCGGGTTATTCCATTATTTGGCACTAACGGGCCCACCTTAGGGTGTTCGAATACGTCCATCTATTCCCCAATAGGTTGTACCAAATATTGGGGGTGGTTTGATGTGCACGGGTGCAAAGATTCGGGTCCCACGACAAATTAACCCATTTTCGGCCAGTATTCTCACCGGAGGGTGTTCACCGGTGGATGCACCTATGGGGTGGATGCTCCATCCACTGGTGACCATCAGCCGTTGAAGGTTGAACTGGTCACTTTGTATGGCGATTTCTCCTCTGTTTGAGTGGGGCCTTCTCCAGGGTTTCTACTATGTGTGAGGTTCAACTGACCTTTCCCTTCAGGTCTAGAATCCCTTTCAATTACTCAAGCATGAGTAGCAGGTGCAAGTGGGGTTGCCCTTCCTTCCTCAGCAAGAGAAGAATGCAACCCAGTGCTCACTGGTACTGGTGTCCTCTGGCGTCACACCTGAGCATTAAATAGGAAGTTTTAGGGTTCGGGTATAACAATTCTTATTGAAAAAAAGGTGAAGGAAGAGAATATAACTACAGTGTTTAGTGCTTTAAGGAGGGAGTGGAAGTATGTGCATAATTGTAGAGTAGGGGAAGCTACTCGAATTTGGGGGAGTTGGGACAACACTTTATCTGCTGTAGACTGTGAGGTTTGCACATCCCAATTAATACATGTGAAGATAACAGTTAAAGGAACTTCATTGGGGTTTATGTGCACTACTGTGTATACCCCAAATAGTGTGGAGGAAAGGAGAGAATTATGGAGGGATATTGAGCATTTGTCTCAAGGAATGTCAGTTCCTTCGGTTGTTTTAGGGGACTTCAATGTGGTGAGAGGTCAACATGAAAAGAAAGGGGGGGGAGGAGATTAGGTAGAGGAGTTCAATAATTGTGTATTTGATGTTGACCTGTTTGATCTGAAATAGAAGGGTAATTTATTTACTTGGAGTAATGGGAAAGGTGATTTGAATCGAGTGAGCTGTAAGCTGGATAAGGTGTTTTGTAATAATGAATGGGTTGATAAATTTAAATATTCTGAGGCAGCATTCTTGAATCCTGGAATCTCAGATCACTGTCCTATTCTCTTGAATATTCTGGAGGAGAAGAACTTTGGAACGAAACCTTTTAGGTTTTTTGAGACTTGGACAAAGCATGAGGAGTTAAAGGATAATGTGAAAAGGGGTTGGGATCTTCCAATTAAGAATTATTTGATCCTTTACTTGGGTATGCTGCTAAGTTGAGGAATGTTAAGAAGGAATTGAAAGGGTGGAATAAGGAGCATTTTAGTGATGTGTGTAAGGCAGTAAAAGAGGCTGAAGCTATTCTTTCTGATATACAAGATAAATTTCTTCCAATCATGGTGATGATAATCTGGTTTGTCAAGAAAAGGAGGCTAAAATGAAATTATGGGAGGGTTTGAAGAGGGAGAAGAGCTTTCTCAAAGAGAAGTCAAGAGTGAAGTGGTTGCAGCTAAGAGATGGAGATAATAGTTTTTTTCATAAGGCAATTAGGTGAAGGCAACATAGAAATAACATTCTAGAAATTGAGGGAAGCAATGGGGCTATTGTGGATGAGCCTAATCTTATTAAGAATGAGGTTGTTGAATTTTATAAGAACCTGTTTGGGCTGAACATGAGGATGTGGGATTTTGTCCTAGTGATATCCCTTTGTGTGGTACCCTTTCCATTGACCAGCAAGAGATGTTAGAAAAAACTATTTCTAATGATGAAATCATGAAGGTTATGCTTGCTATGAAGAGCTCAAAGGCTTCTGGACCTGATGGGTTTGGTGCTAGTTTCTTCAAACACTCTTGGAAAATTATAGGAGAGGACCTTACAATTGCTATCAAGTGATTCTTTAGAAATGCTGTGTTATGCCATCATCCTCTATTAATGCTACTTTTCTCTACCTAATCCCTAGTTAAAACATAGGCCGATTGCATTGTGCAATATCTTTTACAAGGTTATAACAAAAATTTTCACTAATAGGTTAAAAGGAGTAATTGTGGACCTGGCTAGTGAAAATCAGTTAGCATTCATTAAAGGGAGATCTATTGCTGATAACATTCTAATTTGTTCTGATATTGTAAGAGGTATTGAATAGAGAAGGGCCCACCCTACTGCAGTATTGAAGATAGACTTACATAAAGCATATAACTCATTGAGTAGGAAATTCCTTTTGGAGATTATGGGAAGAATGGGATTTCCTCCTCTGCTCATGAATTGGATCAAGGCTTGTGTCCCTACTCCTACATTCTCAGTTCTTATTAATGGAAGTCCAGCAGGATACTTCATGGGGGAAGGGGCATTAAGCAAGGGGATCTTCTGTCAAAGCAGTGCAATTGTCCCATCTTATCTTTGCAGATGATCTTATGATCGTTGTAAAGGCTATTAGTGAATCTGTCATAGCTAGTTTGGGGGCTTTAGAAGAATTTGCATTCTTCTCTGGGTTGTATCTCAATAGGGTTAAGTTGTCCCACCTCGTTCACACAGAACCAGACCAGTGACTGGGCTAACACCTGTTAACCCAAAACTTGTGAGGATCATCTGACGCAGTAACCACTACACAACATACACAACTAAGAAAGCAAATTCTGTATTCCAACGGAAGTCTTATTCGTATATGCCTGTAAATACCCCAATACTCTTGATACCTAAATTGTATTACATAATACATTTACATGTGAGTCCATAGGCATGTTATATACACAAAAATTACAATTTAAATATCTAGAGCACAAAATGGGTAGCATCACAAAATAATCAAAAGGAATCCTGGGTTGGTATTCAATACTGCTGTCCCACAACACAACTCTCGTATAGGCACTCGGTCCCATGCCAAAGATCTTCAGGGACCCACCAATCCTTAGCTAAAAACTCCATAATGGGTCCTGGCTCTAGCTCTTCAGCCAGATATGTGATAACCTACTTTTTAAATCTAGTCTAATTGCCCGGTTGGTTTGGTTTGGTCTTGCAGGACCTGAACCCGAGTGAGCCATGGTAGGTACTTTATAGAACATGGTGACAAGGGTGACTTTGAACTCTGGTTGGCTAAATGAGTTGGAGTTAGTGCCTAGTGAAGTCTGCGTACCCAAGCCATGCACTTACACGTATCACGAAGCCATGTACGTATAATAAAGGTATATAGCCGTATTTTATATGAACTACATGTATTAATCTATTACTAGGGTTAAAATATGTGTCGGGGCTGAGCCCTATCCAAAATCCAAATGTTTGGGCTAAGTTTTAGCCGATTAGTGGATGGTTATAGGTGGGTCAGACCCACCAGTGTGACCTACCACTCTGGTCATTAGATATTTTATCCCACTGAAAATATCATAAATTACCTTTCTTTCACCTTATTTATTGTTTTACACGGTAGTTGAGAAAAGTAAAGAAGAGAAAGAAAAAGAAGAAAGAGAAGAGAGGAAGGAAGAAGAAAATGGGGAAGGAGATGATCGTTGTGCATCACCACGTTCAAATCTCTTGAATCCGACATCTAATTAACGATCCTCATCTCGAGATCTACGATTTGAGGTGAGTAAAGTCCATATTCCTTAAACCCTAATGAAACCTTTCAATTTGGGTAGAAATCCTTTGGATCTTGCTATGATCTCTTAAGAATGTGAATCGAAGGTTTAATAAGGGTTCTATATGTTGTTTATGAAGGATTTAGAGGAAGACTTGTAACATTTGTGAAGCATTTGTTAATCTCCTGAGCTAACAAAAAGATTTCAAGTTTTGAAGTGTTTTTGAGGAAAGAGGTAAGATCCAAGCTTGAGACTTTGGATCCACCTTAGATCTATGTGGGAATCATGATTTGGAGCTTTAGATTTGTGAAAAACGTGATCGACTCGACCCATGTTGGTTTCTCCAAGGCAGGATGAAGAGTAGGAGAGAGCAGCAAAATCTTAGTTGTGAGTGGTGGGTGCCTAGAAATGGATGGGACCCACCAATCTAGCGTCCACTTATCCTGGGTGTGCTACTGGTTCAACCAGTGAGTAAGACTAGTGGGTGACCTGGCCCACCACTCTTGGCCTATCAGTCCAAACAGAGCTATTGGTCCAACAGATGAGTAAGGAATGGTGGGTTCCTTGTCCATTGGTCGACCTACTAATCCAACTTCTTGGATTCCGATTAGGCCCATGTCATCCACGAGAGCCATTGCATGCATTGACGTCTGCATGATGAAATTTATTTATGATTTGACATGCTGATATCTTTCATTGTTAAATGCCTAATATTGCTTGTGATATGAGATGGATGACTTTAGATTATTAAATATGATGCTTTTCCAGACTAGATGCCATAGTCGGCTTAGACAAGAATGCATTGGTGGCCCGTGGTATAGGATGCGATGGCACTATACAGTCATACTATCTCACATAGGAGCAGGTTAGGAATGGCATATCCCTATGCTACAACCTTTCCCAGTAGGGTTTAGGTGTTTGGTATATCATTGGGGGGAAGCCCGAGGTTGTGTATCAATAGTGGCGGTTAGAAGTACGCCCGACTAATCATTAGGACTATCGATAACTTTGGTGATATAACAAGTGGGCCAATCGTACTGCTTTTAAATTAATGCAGGGCAATGCCCATTTTACTTTTTGGTACCCACGACTAGCCTTCTCCGACAACCTTATGGGTGTATCGTGGATAGGGTTCAAAGCTCGTACCCAGAGCATACGCACACTATGGTTGCGAGTAGCAAATGATCTATGACTTAGAATTGTTTTCTAGTTGGACTAAGAGAATAAAATGAACTGCACGCATATAGGTTCATTTGTATTGCAGATACTTGTGTGGTCTTTTCTTTCACTTGCTAGGCTAGTGAGCTCATCCCACGTGCACACCATTTTTACCTAATCTTGTAGGTTATCCAAGACCAAAAAGCTAGAGCCAGGACCCACCATGGAGTTTCTAGTCGAGGACTGGTGGGTTCCTCAATATCTCGGGCACGGGGCCGAGTGCCCGTGTGATAATGGTGTTATGGGATAGCAACACTGATACCAACACTAGATTCTTTTTGGTTATTCTTGAAATGTTACTCCTTTTGTGTTCTGGATATTTAAATTATAGTTCTTGTGTATATATTATGCCTACAGGCCCAAATGTATATGTATTATGTATTACAATTTGAGTATCAAGAGTATTGGGGTATTTACAAGTATGTATATGTTAGACTTCTACTGAATTATAGTATTTGTTTGTCTTAGTGTGTGTGGGTATGCTATGCTATGGTTACTGTATCAGATGATCCTGGTAGGTTTTGAGTTAATAGGTGCTAACTCGGTCACAGATCCGATTCTGTATGGGACGGGGTGTGACAATCAATGGTATCAGAGTGTGATGCTCTTCCCATACACAACATACAAGTTAGATCCTATAGAGTTGTATAATAGGACTCCGGGATTGGATAAACAGAAAAGCTTTAAGGGACCAAAGTCTGTAATAAGGTTAAAAGTTTAGATATTTGCATTTCATCTCATGTGCTACCAAAATTTTTAATAAATTTAAATTAATTTGGTGATTCCACAAGCCAGTAAAATTCATAAAGTAATAAAAATTTTGGCCGCATAACAACGCTATATTGAATTTTCAAAATTTTTTACAAAGATCAACCTGATAAACAATATACTTGAAGATAATTACAAAAGGGGGAGTGATACACTGTCACCACCAAACCACAACAGAATAAATGAAACAAGTAAAACATATCCAAAAGTCATAAACATCCACATGAATACCATCAAGTTCCAAACTATAAAAGTGTATCAAGAATATACAACTAAAAGATATCAAAATCACCATAAAGGAAGATAGAAAAGAAGGAGGACGAAGGAGGATCTTTCACTTCACTGATCATCCCTGGGTGTAGAGGATGAACTCCCTCACTTAGGCCATGACTTGCAATAAAAATTATAGTCGAAGAAGTCCAATCGGTCATTTATCAGGACCACTTCCCCTTGCACTCTACGGAAGTCAGCAGTGATGCCCTTGGAAACCTCATCCAAGTCCCTTGTAAGGGTCTGGAAATTGGTTTCCATTCTCTCCAACCTGTGATTTTTTACCAACTCTGGGGCATTACTCTCCTCCACTTCTCAGAAATCTGATCTTGCCTCTCTTTTAGGGCACTAATGTTGTCCATCAAATTTTGAAAATCAAAAGCCCAACCTGAAGGTGGTGGAGCTATAAAATGTGGATCAGCAGCCCTAGTCTCTGGAGGCTCCTCCTCTAGAATATCCTCCTCATCGATCTCCTCCTCATCTGAATGAGGGAAATAATCCTCATCCTCCTCACTCATGTACTCAGCCTCCATGTCCTCTGGCCCTTGCTCTTCTGCCTCCTATGGTGTCCCTATTGGCACTGGCAACCCCATCATCTTCATATTTTCCTTAGTAAACTTATCCCCTGGGTACTTCCCATCCTCACCAGTCAAATCCACTAGGAAGTACTCAAAGGCTTTGGTGAGTGACCTCCCATAAGGAAAATCAGAGTCATTAGGATGAGCAGTGTGATACTCCATGGTCTTCATCATGACATATGGGAGGCAAAGGCAGGATGCACCCCCTTCCAGGGCCACAAATATGCAGTATGGAAGGTAACCTATCATAAAGCTTACCTAGTTCTTGTGACCTACTCTAGGAAGCAGGTTGAACTGAGCCAGGCATGTGAAAACTCGGGTGGCTGCATTATAAATAATCTCAGACAATGGACGATCCTTCTGTCCACATGTTTTCAAAGATAACCTCCTGCATCCTAATGCTCAAATCTAGATCCACAGCCTTAATCCTTGGAGGGTTGTAAAAATGAGCACCCTTGGCTGAGACACCCAAAATGGCCTCTAGTAAATCAACAGTCAAAACAATGTCTACTCCCTTCACCAAACTGATAAGAGAGTACTGCCCATCCCTATAGGAAGCCTCTAGGTTATAGTAGAAGTACTGGATGGGGTTCTCGTAGCATGGACTATCGAGGTAGAGCATAGGTTCCCAACCCAAGGCCATAAATCTCTCTAGCATCTGATAGTTTACAAAGTCCTCGGTCACCACTGTCTTTTCCATCATGATTGGTAGCTCAAAAAATATAGACCGGGCAACAGTTTTTGTACGGGTATCTATACAGGTCGGATCCATGATGAAGAACCTGGGGTAGAATTCCTCCCCCGGGAGATAGTAGTCTTCCTCCTTTTGGTGGAGGAGGCAATCTCCTAGTCTTCCTCCCCCGGGAGATAGTAGTCTTCCTCCTTTTGGTGGAGGAGGCAATCTCCTCACCTTTCTTGGACGACATCTTGACAATGCAAAAGAGAAGTGTTATTACGATCCCATATTAGCTTATGGGGGCTGATCCCACATCAGTTTCCTGTGGTAATTGATGTGGGCTGCTATGGTCTTGGGTCCCCTCACCTTGTAAGCGAGTTTATAGGATTGAGTTCTTCCAGGACCATAATAGTGGTATCAGAGTAGCCAATCCTCGGCCCAACCCACGCGTAGAAAGGGCGACCTGGTGCCAGAGTAAGACCAGCCAGGAAAGGGCTACCTACCACCAGCCAAAAAACCCTAGAGCAAAGTGAGAGCCACATAGAAAAGGCTACCTGATCCAGAGTAGGCGGCCATGGACGTCGGGTTCGGAAGCATGGTGGTATGTTACGATCCCTATATCAACTATGGGGGCTGATCCCACATCGCTTTTCTATAGGAATTGATGTGGGCTGATATGGTCTTGGGTCCCCTCACCTTGTAAGCCAGTTTATGGGGTTGAGTTTTTTCAGGACTGTAACAGGTGTGTAAGTGAAGGAATGGAGAATATGAAAAGAATGTGATAAGTAGTATTTTTAAAAAGGGGGGGTGAGATGATCCCTATGAGAAATGACATGGATAATAAAAACCCTAAAATGCAATGAGCAATGCTAAAATGCAGTGGTGCTAAGTGATGAAATTGAGAGTAAAGAAATGTATGCAAGAATAAGTGAGTCTAGGGTGTCTATTGAAAACATAGAAATGAAGCATATAAATGTAAGAACCTACTTATTACCCAAATGCAATTAAAGGGGGATTGATAATACAATGATGGAAATGATTACAGTTAGATGAAGGAAAATGGATGGAAATCCCTAAACATTTTGATTGAAGGCAATGCATATTAGGCATGAGTAAAAAATTGGAGACAATCTTAAGGAAAATGCATGTATTCCCACAATGAAATCACTCAAACTATTTTTACAAGTCATTGATAGAGAATGGACATTATGATAATTGCATTCATAGTGAAAAGCAAAGAAATGAAAAAACCCCCCAAATTTCTAAGGATTTGACCATAACGGGGTAAGTTTATGTTAAAAGAGAGGAAACTTATGCACACGTAAATGAAAATGATTACCCTACTATTGTGTGTGTGCATTGAGAGTGGGAAATAGCGTTTGAACCATCAATTTGAAGTAAAGAAGGAAAAATGAGAATAAAACCCTAAAAATTTAGAGCAAGAATTTAAAAATTTCTCTCTATAATAGGTCAATCAAGACCAACAAATCATCGAAAGCATAAATGGAACACCACATTGCTAGAAAAATAAACATTTCATGGAGAAGATGTAGTATATAAAGAGGTTTAAAGTTCTATGGCAAAAAACACCGAAAAACATGATCCTCAAAAGAGAAAATGGAGAAAAGGAGAACTTGTAGATTGAGGAGATGAAGCGAAGTTGGAACGCCTATTTGTGAGTGACATCGTGAGTTGAAGTGGGGGATGAGACCCTCAAATCGCCCTAGTCAAAATTGGAAAGAAGAAAAAGAAGAAGTGGGAAATAAGGGTTTAAAAAAAACCCTTTAAATCAGTCTCAGACGAGACCGGCGGGCCCCTACCTAGCCTTGTTGGCTGGTCTTGCCCGCCGGTCTGAGTACCAAGGCCCCAAATTGGCCTGTGTTGGAGATTTTTATTTTTTTTGCTTCTTCTAGGCCCCAATTAGATGCCAATAGGGGTGTTTCACCGCATAGTTAACCACAACTATGGGACCAAACTATACATGGATAATTAATGTGGGCATATTCAGATATGTGGTGTGGTGCATCGATGTAACCTGTGATATGAAATGTATTGATTGTGGATATATATACAAATGTTGTGGCACTCAATCAATGCTTATGCTTTGGAATAATCTAGGTCTAGAACACCATGGTACGCACCAGATCAGGGGTTATGCCTGTGGTACCTCTCCTAGTCAGCCACCCATTTCCCATGGTCTTCGACCCGTGGGGCAAACCTCACATCTACCACCACAAGTGGATCATGATCCAAAACATATTCAGGGTAACCCAACCTTGAACGAAATCCTAGGACCCCCATATGTCATCACTCCTGGTGATGTGGTGACACCTAGCAAGATTTAAATATGAGGCAGAGAAGATGGCTTGAGCTTATGAAGGACTATGATTGTGATATTCAGTATCAATCGGGTAAGGCTAATGTGGTGGCTGACGCTCTAAGTTGGAAGGCTCAGACTGTATCGCTTTCATACCTAGCTATCAGTCCACAACTAATACAAGAGGCAGTGTTAATGGATGAAATCCTTCTATATGAGGGAGCAACCCTGAGCTAGATCATCAGTTAGATGATGTTAAGTAGTTGACTATTTCCTTGTTAGCCTTATAGGTACATCTATCTATCAGACAAGAGGTGATAGCGGAACAATCATTGGATCCTGAGCTACGAAGTATCATGCTGCAAATTCAAGAGCAGACAATAAATGACCTTGACTTCACAATAGACAATAATGGGGCATTACTATTTTGGGACAGGCTATGTGTGCCTTATGAGATGGAGATACAGGATAAGATTGTGAAGGAAGCACACAGTTTCAAATACTCACTTCATCCTGGAAGTACAAAGATGTATAAGGATCTTAAACAAAGCTATTGGTGGCCAGCAATAAAGACCACTATTGCCTTGTATGTAGCAAAATGTCTTGTGTGTCAAAAGGTCAAGGCAGAAAGGCATCGACCATATGGTACCTTATAGGCACTCCCTGTATCTGTGATAGGATCACCATAGATTTTGTCATAGGATTACCCCATACACCCGAATGGATGCAATTTGGGTAGTAGTTGACAGGCTGACCAAGACCACTTATTTTATTCCGATCAGGACCAATTACTCTATGGACAAGTTAGCCCAACTTTATATGGATAACATAGTTCGTTTACATGGAGTACCAGTAACCATTATGTTAGATAGAGACCCGAGATTCACATCTAGATTCTAAAAGAGTCTCTAGCAAGGTTTGGGGAAATAGGTGCATTTGAGTACTGCTTTTCATCCACACACCTATGGGCAGTCAAAGTGAACTATACAAATAATGAAAGATATACTCAGGGAGTTTACTTATAATAATAGCCATCAAACTACCATTGGGATGGCTCCGTATGAGGCATTATATGACAGAAAGTGCAGAACGCCCCTATCTTGGGATGAAGTAGGTGAGTGATGGATGCTTGGACCATAAATGATATAGATGACGTGTGACAAGGTTGATGTCATTCGGGAAAGGATTAAAGCAGCCTAATCATGCCAAAAGAGCTATACGAACAACCGTAGGAAGGACATTGAATTCGGGTTGCATAGATTCCACAAAAGGGGCAAGCTAAGTCTGAGGTATATTGGCCCATTTGAGATCTTGGCTCGAGTTGGCTCCGTAGCTTATATGTTGGCTCTTTCTCCCTCTCTTAGTAATGTTCATAATGTATTCCACGTATCCATGCTGAAGCGATACATTCATGATCCATCACATGTGCTACCCGTGGAACCTGAATATTTATAAGCTGATATGACCTATGAAGAGCAGCATCGAAAGATAAAAACTCTTTGCAATCACTCCATCACCTTCGTGGAAGTTTGATGGGCTAATCATTAGCTTGAGGAAGCATCTTGGGAAAAAGAAGACATTCAAGCCAAGTATCCTCATCTTTTTGGACAAGATACTACAATTTTGAGGATGAAATTTTAAAAAGGGGGTGTAAATGTGATACTGTACTTTCTAGACCCCGTCTAATTGCCCGATTGATTCAATTTGGTCTTGCAGCACCTGAACTCAAGAGAGCCACGGCAGGTACTACTTGCTGGAGCATGGTGCCAAGGGTGATTTTGAACTCGGATTAGTCAAATGAGTTGGAGTTAGTGCCTAGTGAAGTCCGTGTATCCAAGCCGAGCACTTGCACGTAATGAGGCCATATATGCATAATAAAAGTACGTAGCTATATTTTATGTCAAATATACGTATTAATCTATTACCAAGGGGTGAAATACATGTCGGAGTCGAGCCCCATCGAAAATCCCAATGCTTGGGTTAAGTTTTAGCCGACTAGTGGGTGGTCATAGGTGGGTCGAATCCACCAAAGTGACCTACCACTCTGGTCATTAGATATTTTATCCCACTATAAATAGCATTTATTACCTCTCTTTCACCTCATTTATTGTTTTACTTGGTTGTTGGGAAAAGTAAAGACGAGAGAGAAAAAGAGGTCAGATCTCTTGAATCGGACATCGGATTAACGATCCTTATCTTGAGATCTACTATTTGAGGTGAGTAAAGTCCATATTCCTTAAACCCTTATGAAATCCTAAGTGAAACCCTTCGATTTGGGTAGAAATCCTTTGGATCTTGCTATGATCTCTTAAGATTGTGAATCTAAGGTTTAATAAAGGTTCTATATGTTGTTTATGAAGGATTCAGAGTAAGACTTGCAAGATTTGTGAAGCATTTATTAATCTCTTAAGCTAAAGAGAAAATTTGGGGTTTTGAGGTGTTTTTGAGCAAAGAGTTAAGATCCATGCTTGTGTCTTTGGATCTACCTTAGATCTATGTTGGAATCATGATTTGGAGCTTTAGGTTTATGGAAAACATGGTCGAATTGACCCACATTGGTTTCCCCAAGACGGGATGAAGAGTGGGAGACAGCAGCAAAATCTCGGTTGCAAGTGGTAGGTGCCTGGAAATGGATGGTTTTTTTTTTTGGGGGGTGGGAGGGGCAAATAAATGGATTCATTACAATAAGAACAATATATAAGGGAGAGGATGGGGGGAGCCAAAAGAGGTGAAAGGCTCAAAGAAAAGGGGAAACATCAATGGGGAGAGAATATGGTGGGGGACATGCCCCAAGAATAAACAATAAGCCTGTTTCTGGAAGATTCTCTAACTGGTTGGTGGTGAAGGCAACCTAACTTGGAGCTAACATCAATGTAGATAGCTTTCCAAATCTTATCAAAGATCTTAGCGTTGAAAGTCTATGTACGGAGATTACACTCCATCCAAATATAAGAGATCACGGTTCTAAAAGCAAGATTCTTGATGGTGTCACAAATAAAAGGGCCTTCGATAGTCATTTCTATCCAAATCCATTCATGAGAGAAGTACTCTATTTCAGATGATGGAGGAGAAAGGACAAGAGAAGAAAAGGTTATCAATGTCTTCAATGGCAATCCAACAATGGCAACATAATGTAGACAAGGATAGGGGTCTAACCAAGTCTCAAACTAAAGGAACTTTTAGTCAAAAAACAACCAAACATTCACTAGGTAAGTCTAGAACAAAATACAAATCAGACTGAGATCAATCAACAAGGATCTGCGCTATCCATCTCTATAGTTCAGAAATTCTGCAACTAGAGGGAACGAGCAAAATAGAAACTTTAAATCACTAAAATTCAAGACTGAAAAAAGGTTAAATAGTGACCAATATCATGCTCAAATAATCTGAGTAGTTGAATGAATTTCTAGGCTGAATAGGGTTGATACAAAGATCAACCAGATTAGGGAGAATTCTTGTATCTGTCAAATTCCAGGTCTAATCACCCTAGAATTTGGATTGAACCATCCTCTCAGCAAGGGGAACAATCAACCTAGACAGTGAAGCCATTAGGTGGCTTGAAGTCCAGATTAGTAGAGGGTCGATGGGAGAGAATTTGAGTTTCTAACAACCAGAAAATAGAAATAGGATCAGATCTATATGTGGTCTATAAAACCTTGCAAAAGAAACTTCTAACCTTGAAAGTAAAAAGAATAAAAGAAAGCTTGAAGAGACCTCTTGGACGTCACGCCACAAAGAGTCACTGGATCAAACACCTGTCCATCACTTTGATCATACACAAAGCACACTCATAAGAGTAAACAACAACATAGATTTTTTTTCATTCATAAACATGGGGCTTAATGGGAGCCCTCTCATTTATTTATAATAATGATGGGGGTTCAAAAATAATAGAAACCTCGCTTTAGTTTCTAAAACTGAAGTAGGAAACTAAATAAAAGCAAGTCCTCTAGTTACTAAAATAAAAAATGGGAACTAGGAAAATACAAAGACTGAAATTAGAAACTAACTTTTGACTGAATTTAGAAATTAACTAATGACTGAAATTAGAAACAAATTAACCTCATCAAAACCCAACTAAAAAGGAAACTAATGAAAAAATGAAACTAACTAGTAATCCCATACTCAATCTTAGAGCCCCCTCTTTTAGACTCATAAAAGTGACCAAATACACTCCAAACCACATGGATTGAAGGCATATATAGAACCCAACTTAGGATTATTCCTAATAAAACAAACCTATTTTTGTTTATTGATCTGCAACACAACATGAGGGGGGGCATATGCGGTTTAATGAAGAAATCCTGGGTAGGGAGGCAGTTGGAGAAGGCCCATCAGGCAGTGAAGTTGTGCCATGGGATGTGCCCTTTGAACAAGATGAATAGATGATATTGCGCCTCGGCACAAGGGGCTTTGGATCAACTTTGAAATAGTTGATCTGTTTATGTTTAATCTAGTGCGGAAATTGAAATTTCTTCTTCCTCCTGTTCTTTTGTTTGCTACACATCTGGGTGTGGTTACTGGCCACTGGCCTCTACTTCTAATATATTTATTCCGTCTAGTCCTGTTGATCATTTATGTTTTGGTTATATCAAGCTGGAGTGTAGGGTATCTACATGCTCTAGCTTAAGGGGAATGTTAAGAAATAAAGCATTACATTATTACTATGGGGATATTTTTGTACTGATTTCTTATTATTGTAATTTCTTTTATGGGCAAGTGTTTTCTTTTGCAGGAGCATCCCCTGTGCGATTGCACTAGGGGATTAGGAGGGGCACAGTGGTCATGTTGTGCCCCTATATCTTTGGCGTGGGAGTCTCTCCTAGACAGAAAACTGTCCCTTCTTTTATTTTAGTGTTGGTATATCCAAGACATACCTATGGACTTGTCATTTCATGCCCACTATGTCTGTGTCCCTTATGTTGTTATCCTTTGTGGTCATCTTGGGAGGATCAAGACACAAACATGACATATAGTTGTATCAATCTGTACTTTGTTATGTTGGTGAAAGCTCTTATTCATATTCAGTTCTATTTAGTGGTAATATTGATGATGTGGTTCTTTCTCATTACTAGGATTGGGAACCATATATTATTTGCGTCTACTGATGATCGTGTAAGGTGTAACAGTCAACGGAACACTCCAAACATGTTCCATCATTGATGTGGAGGAAGTGAGGGTCAAACTTTGTCAATGGAAGGTGAAGATTACAATGATGGGTTGATTCAAACATTACATGTTGTATGCAGGGTGTTTAACTGGCCATCAGAGAACAAAGCTCATTATTGAAGATCTTTTGGTTTTCTACGAATTGGTTTGGAGGAGATAGAAATACATGGGGTGAAGGCACTATCTTATCAAGTTTTGCATTGCCATACCCTTTGGAAGTTTGTCTATTGCATGGATGCTAATAATATGTTCATCACTTCTTCTTCTTCTTAATTTTTTTTATTTTTTTTATTTTTTATTTTTTTTTTGTGGATGTATCCTGCAATTAAATCAGCATAGTGTTGTTATATCTTACACTTTCAATCCATGAGGTGATTATCTGCCTAACACAATTTTGTCTGAAGAACTTTTAGTTTTATTGTTTTTATCACTCATGGCATGTATAAATTTATTTTTTCAGTCTACTGTATTTTTCTTATTGCAAGCAATGATTAAGTTATCATTGTTGGAGCCTGACATGAATTGCTAGTTATACAATTGAAAAGTCTACTCAGGCTTGTCGATGATTGCTCTAGGTTTTTGTGTTAGCTTGTTGATTTCCTTTCATTTGTTCACTTACCTTATTGATTTGTTGATACTTACAAATAAGATTGTTTACTTCAAACATTTCTAATTTGGTTAAAAATATATGAAATTACTATATATGTTGTTGATAAATGATAATGTATGTTGTTGTATAATAATATATACCTACACATTGCTGTAAAACAACTATAGAAAGCATTGCAGTTAATCAATGTTTAGATTCTTATTTTGATCTTAGGGCACATTCCTTATTCTCGCTTTCTGGGCCTGAAGTGAGAGTGGACTTTTCAAGTGGCATGTTTGTGTGTCTTCTCTCATGCACAGATTCTGGAAACTGAGTGACTAAGAAGCGAGAATTGAGGAATTAAAGAGAGTTTTTGCTGCCCATTAAAAGCTCGGTAGGATGTTTCATGTGCCTCTGAATAGGATTCTGAAAGTATTCTTCTCCAACGTCAGAAATAGGATCTCATCAGAAATCGAGGATCTGAGAAACAGGAGCACGAACGGAAATGTATTTATAGATATGCATTAGCCATTCACTGACGTAACACCGAAGTGCTATTAATGTTATTTATCATTTTAGTCCTTTATTTTTTCACTATTAATCCATTTATCTTCTTTTCTGATGGATATAGGGCTTTCTAATGCAATATTAATATTCAGTTTATTTTGGTTATCTACTTCTTTGGAGAGCATAATTAAGGATGAATTGTCATCTAAGGACCTGAAGCATATGGTTGGTTTTGGTCTGATCGATCAACTTCCTATGGTTGTGGTTAACTTTTGTGAACCATTTTGAAAGGGACCCTTGTTTTATTGCAGCTATTATAGTGTATGTAAACGTTCATGTTATTTCATCTGGAAGCTCTTATATCTATAGAGTGTTTGTTAGATTGAAATGAGTAACAAAAATCTTGTTCACTAGATGCAGGAAAGGATTATCAGAGGATTCAGGCAATGCCAGTGATATACTGATGTCTCACTCCTCATGCTCGCTATAAATGCAAAACTTGGACCAACAAAAGTTTATTGCTTTGAGTTTTTCTCCACAACCCCATATATAATTGGTAGATTGATGGACATGCCTTGTTGATCCCTTCGCTATACACCAGGCTTACCATTCAAGTAAGGATATTGGTTTACATAGAGAATTTCTTTTCCATTTAACCTGTAGACTTAAACATAAAATGGATTTGGGTGGATCTTATATAGAAACAACTAGAATGAGCAATTAGCCGGAGAGGATATGGTCAAGGCTGATGACTTGTGAAACAATAGAGGTTATCACTGGAGGTCCTAACATAGAGCTTCAGAAGTAGCTATTGAGCAACCACCTTCCCAGGATCTGGCTCAATAACTAAAGAATCAAAATTAATTCATCACTTTTGTGGCTTTAGTGTTCGGATCTTTATGTTTGCTTATTTTTTCATATTGGTGCATACAATTCCTATATTGGTACATGAATTAGGGAGATGTTTGTGCTTATTGCATACAATTTAATTTCACCCATTGATGTTTGCTCTCCCCTAAAGATTTTCTTTGAAGTTTGACTTATATAAATATTCCATGAGAACTTGAAAATGTTAAGATTTTAATTTAATTTAGTCTGTTCACAACACTAAAATAAGTTAGCTTAGTATACCTATAGACTGTCAAAACATATGGTTTAAATTATTAAAATTTTCAATATATTTAGTCCATTTTATTCATGGCATTAACTATTGGATTTGATTATAATCTCGGACTGGTTCAGAAATTGTCCTTTTTAATATCTATTTTGTATGAGCTTTTAATTCATTGGGTTTGATTTGTGAGGGATGAATTATAAGGCCCAAAATTGGTGGTCTAAAGGGGATGCACGAAAATAAATATTTTAATTAGTGGTGGGGTCCATTAGTCTCTAATTCAGGATTTATCTAATAGTAGTTATAGGGATCTTGTGTGTTCTATTCCTTAGCTGCTTAATTTGTCTTGAGTAGATTTAATTTAGGTTTTGGGGTTCTATTTCATTAATAAAATTAAGAGCCGTAATAGTTTTTTAGTTAGTTTATTTATTTTAGGAAGTTAAATATTAGAAATATTTGATTTTTTTATTTTGGATCTTGAATACATGTGACACCCCAATTACGAGTTGAATGGAATATAGAATTTGCTTTTGAATTGTGTAGCCAAATGACTTCCTCGTTTCCCTCTCACTCTCTCTCTTTCTTCTTCATGGTATTGTTCAAGGGTACTATTCACAATCCCAAAACAGCCCTCTTATCTCTTCTCTTTTTATTTTTTTCATTCTTTCCTTGTTGCAGGTTGATGGAATATCAAAACCAACAAACTTCTCAGCCTTTGATTCAATAAAAAATCTCCTTCGACTTGATCTTATGTTGCAACCAAACGAATTGTTGATTCCTACTCCAGGATTAGGATTGGTTGGCTGCGTCATCTTATATTCATGCATTGGGTTATAAGAATAGCATGCTGCATCTAAGTCTAGGTGCTTGGGCTGAACCAGTTTCAAACTTGAGCCAAATAATACTGTGGGGTTCTCACTTAGAAGAATCCTTCATTTTGGTCAAAGTAGAGCACACAACAGGTCTCTAATATTTCTTACACCTCCATTGGTGGGAGTCTTGGGGAGGTGGTTTGGTCCTCTAAATATTAGCAGCAACTTCTCACTAGTTAGGAAGATATGGTTCTTTGAGATTTTCCCAGAAATTCTCCTCCAGTGGCTATTGTAGGATTTGAACAGAACTACACCAGTAGTAGATTTTGGTAGTTAGTAAAGAGCCTCCTGATATGCTTTGAACATATCAATTAGCCTACAGAAAATTAAAGAAATAAAAGGGGAAAACAGAAACTGATGGAAGGATGAGAGGGGGAGGGGGAGGGGGAGAAGAAGAATGATTCTATTCAAAATCTTCTCTTAATGGAAACAAATAATATAAAAAACTATTAGAAAAAGGAAACTAGCATGGAAAATAGAAAGATCCTATTCAAAATCTTTCCTATTTGAAAACCTATTTTTGGTGACTTTCTAGTTTTTTTCCTCCAACTGTATCCTTTCTGATCAAGCTTCATAGTAAGACAAAATAACAGCCCAATGCTGAGATTGGTAGCAAGGATTTTAAATCTTTTAGAATCTTTCCTAGGATTTTCTCTTACTGATTAAGTCACATGAATAAGACAAAACAACATCAAACTGAAATCAGTGGAGGGATATTTGGCCTCTACAACTGGCTTCTACAAGGCTGGACTGCTGGGATCAATTGGTTGGTCGTTGCTGGCCCTCCTTAATTCTGCTAATCAAGTCGGGATCAATGGCTATAATAGGTGGAATGAAATAGAAAGTTTGGAAACAGATTTAGCAATATCCAAGAACTAAAAATCTGTTGAGCAGATCATTACCAAGGATGTCATGGGACCTAGTCAATGGAGATGGACGTCCAAATATCTTAGCCAACTGAGTGCTGGATATAAGTTATAGGCTAGACCAAAAAATAGAAAGTAGTTTCTTAAAACAAAAAAGCTTACTGTTACTATTGATGGGATCAATAGATGAAGCCTTAACTCAGATTGAAGGAAGGCCCTGCAATGTAGATCACAAGGATCTGATGTTCCAATCGAGAGATATAAAGAACAGACAAATTTAGAAGGAAAATATAGCCAGTAGCTTGTAAGCACAGGGTGTAGGATGTAATGGTAATGGCTCCAGAAACACTCTGTATCACCAACAACAGTTCCTTTCCACATCAGCACAACAAATAATGGCGATAGCTACAAGTTGACAGCCTCAATAGGCCTAAAGTTGCTGAGAACTTACAATAGAAACAGAAGAAGAAGACGGTGATATAACCAAGGCCTGTCACCTATGCCTTTGGTCAGTATCTCACTAACCCCAATGGCATCTCTTACCTCAATACTTTTTCTCACAACATGCAGGAAGACAACAAAGGCACAATAGTCAATTCCATTAAATTTTAGTTAAATTTGTTTTTTTTTTGGGGGGGGGCGCTTTATGGCCCTTACATTACAAGGAAGAGCAATCCAATGCATAATGCTCCTACCACTCCCTTCAAATGAAACTAATAAAAATGGAAACTACTAAAAGAAATGTCTACACATCTAGTAGTGGGTCCTTATACAATAAGTAACTAATAAATAGAAACTAAGAAACTACTATATAACAAAATAGAAACCAAAGAAACTATGTAGTGATACTACAATATGGACTCCATTAATCTGGATTTTTTTGTTAACCAATAACATCTAGACCAAGGTTGGCCTGGCCTAGCCTGAACCAAAGAGGTTCAGTTGAAGAGCTATGGCCTATTGAAGGGCTTGGTTCTTCTTCTTTTTATTCCCAGTGTTATTTATTCCTAGTTGAATTTTTTGTTATCAAAGGTTTTTATCTGTCAATTATTTTAATAAAAACTTTTTGAATATTTTGCCCGGCAGCTATAAGTTCTTCATCTTTTACTGTTTCAATTTTTTGACTTGTAGTTGCTGATGTTTTTTGTCCTGCAGCAATGAGTTTTTTTATTTTTTACTCCTGCTATTTTTTGACATGAGCTTGACATTATCTGCCGCTTATATTGTTCATTATTGCTTTTGAATGCTCTAGTATGGAGAAGTGATCTATTGTAAATCGAAGGAGATAGAAGAGCTAGAGGTAGACCTAAAATAACCATAGAAGAATTGGTGAAGGACATGTATAACTTAGGTTTGGAATCTAGCTTGGCTTTGAATAAAATTGATTGGAGAAAAATAGGTTCCAAGTAGCCGATCACATTTAATTGGGAAAAGGCTGAGATATTGTTTAATGAAGATTTCTCTCTGTTGCTGCTAATGGCAACTAGTATCTTTGATAAGATCTAAGTTGGTTTGATAAGTTTTTTTTTTGGGTCAATAAATGTATTCATTTCGAAAGAAGAAGAATATACAAGGGAGAGGAGGGAGGGAAGCTAAAAGGGGCAAGGCCTCAAGGGAGGCACAACTAGAAAAGAGCCAAAGGCTTAAAGAAAAGGGGAAACATCAAGGGGGGAGAAGATGGTGGGGGGAGAGGCTCCAAGAATCAATAATAAGCTTATTTCTGGTGGATTCTTTAACTGGCCCATAGCGAAGGCAACCTAACTTGGAGTTGACATCAAAGTAGATGTCTTTCCAAATCTTATCGAAAGATAGGAGTTGGAAGTCCTTCTATGGATATTTTGCTCCATCCAAGTATGAGAGGTTGTGGCTCTAAAAGCAAGCTTCCCAATGGTTCCACCTCTCCAACATTAGATTAGAGATAAGGAGATCGATGTGGCACTCCCCGATTCTTCAATCATCAAGAAAGGCACCTTTTCAATTATGAGCAATCATGGTACATTTGCCTCTTTATTTATAGAGGGAAGTTTATAATCACAATATGACTAGGAATTCAAAATAGACCTAGGATAGGCCTAGGACTAGACATTCCTATTACAACTAGGACTAGAAATTAGAACTAGGACCAGACCTTCTAACTCCAATATGGAATAGGTCACTTAAACTAATGGTCCATAAAGGGCTTATAATCAATGGTCCTATTGGGGACTTACAATTGATGGGCCCAATTGATGTAAATAAATCATTTGAGCTTATTTTACTGCAAATAATACTTGGGTTGTGTTATGTATGTGTTGGACCTTTGATCCATGGGATTTCTTTGAAATGAGCCACTTTAATGGGCCTAAAATATAGGCAAAAGGCAGAAAAATAGGATTTATATTCAGTGCTTTTATTTAAGTTGTTTTAATTCAATAAAAAGCTCATGGGGCCCATCGAGTGTAATATCCTATATGGATTATTAGTTAGTCAGTTCTACTCCATGTTGGAGTTAGAAGTCTAGTCCTAATTCTATTTGAAGTCTTAGTTGTAATAGGAGTGTCTAGTCTTATTTGAAAACTAGCTCCTAGTCAAGGTATGATTGTAATTTTGTCCTCTTTAAATAGAGGAGCCTATGCACTGATATTTCTTAGATTTGAATAAAGAAGATTTGCAATCAATTGCTTAGAGCAGCCGGAATAGCTGTGGGTGAGAAGCTGGGCTGAGATAGCCACCTCCTCTCCCACTTCCCTTGTTTCTTCTTTAATTTAATCACTTTAGTTCCTTTTTATTTTCTGTTTACTGTTATTAGAAGTTCAGACCTGTTAAAACATTCAAAATCAGAATCGGCCACCCAAAGAGTTCTTGATCTTAAAGCCAATCGACCCTCATTGCTGCCCAAGTTTGAGATCTGATCTGTAGATCCTTTGGAGGATTGTTTCTATACTTTAAGAAGATCAATCGATCCTCTCTTGAAGGTTATCTGAAGAAGACAAGTTGTTGTTCCTGTAGAATTCTAACTTCTCTCTCCTAGGTCTGATTTTCAAGAAAGTGAATATCTCAACAACCGACCGTCAAAAGTCCTTCAAATTTTTAGGTTTTTGTACCCTCTATAGGGACTATCTACGCCTAAGAGTGTAGCTCAATCAGACTCCTATAGGCCTGGCCGCACCTCTCTCTCTCCAGCTTTATAGTAGGTCATTCTCTCTCCTATCGAGTTGGGTTTTGGGTTAGTTTTGCTCCTATATGGGTATTGTATCCTTGGGGGTTTATTTGATAGTTTTATTTCTTTGTTTCCTAGTCCTATTTGTATTATTTGGGGTTATAAACTGTTGGGGATAGTTTATTTCTTGTAATCTACTCCTGCATTAAGTGGTATTAGAGCATCGGCTCCTCTATTTAAAGAGAACAGAATTACATACCTTAACTTGGAGCTAATTTTCAAATAGGAGTAGACACTCCTACTAAAACTAAGACTTCAAATAGAACTACGACTAGACTTCAAACTCCAACATGGAGTAGGACTGACTAACTAATAATCCATATAGGACATTTACACTCGATGGGCCCCATGGGCCTTTATTGAATTAAAACAACTTAAATAAAAGCACTGAATATAAATCCCGTTTTTCTACCTTCTACCCATATTTTAGGGCCATTAAAGAGGCCCATTTAAAAAAAAACCCATGGTTTCAAAGGCGCAACACATACATAACACAACACAAGGCTTATTTGTAATAAAATAAGCCTAAATTTATCTCCATCACCACTGGGGACTTACAATCGATGGGCCTAATAGGCCTTTATTGAATTAAAATAACTTAAATAAAAAAGAACTTAATATAAATCCCATTTTCCTACTTTCTACCCATATTTTAGGTCTCTTAAAGTAGTCCATTACAAATAAAACCTATGGGATCAAAAGCCCAACACATATGTGACCCAACCCAAGGCTTATTTGCAATATAGTAAGTCCATTCTTTTTTCTTTTTAATTGATGGTGATACTTTATAAACTTTTCTAGTGAAATGCCTTATGCCCCGGTAAATTTGGCTTCTTTTAGACAAAGATGGTAGTTAGTGGATCTAATCTTTATACATGATCCTTTTTGTTCGAGTGGTGTAGTTTTTTCATGAAACTATGGGCAGATACATATATAGAGAGGGGACCATGACATGTGGGGCCTCTGTCATCCTCCAGGTTTCTAATGTTATATTATACCTCCCATTTACATCTGATACAGTTTTTGTGCTTAAAAATGTAAGAAAATTGATGTATTTAATATGTTTATTAGGACTTGAGTTTCAAACTTCATGGCACGATAAGTTTATCTATACAGCCCTAAATATCTTGCAGGTGGAAGTTTAGTTGATTCAACTTTTGTGGACATAGTGTCCACATGATACTTGACTCATGTGCTAAGTTTTAGAAGTTCTACCCCAAAACCTTACACCACATAGTACAATCAATAGATAAATTTTGAGCGACATTTGGATGGGTGATGATACACTAAGGAATAAGGATCCTTGTGGTTATGAGTAAAAGCAAATGAAGAGAAGTGAAATTAGTTTAAATAAGTAAGTGCAAAATTTTTATGTGGCTAACTTATAATCTTACAAAATATGGTAATTAAACTTTCCAAATCGATTCCTTAGCCCTAATGTTTTCTCATTCAAATCCAAGTAACTAGGTTGAAAAGTGAAGTAAAATTTAATTACTGTATTTAGTAAGTATTTGAGTGACACTACCATTACAACAACAAAAATTAACCACCACCATTACCTTATCCCAACTACGCTTGCTAGGAATTATTATTAAAGTATTCATTTTTTTGTTGTTTCCATTCCAATTTCCTTCTTTTCACTTCGAAGGAAAATATTCAAAAAATTCAGTTTGGCTTTAAAATTTGAAAGATGGAAAATCCACATGGTCCCATATTTGTCCAATGGTTTGGGTTGCCATATTTTCCTTCCACTGATTTGAGAGTTTTTCACCAAAAAAGAAAAAAAGGTTTGAGTTAAAAATTAAACCGGAAAAAATTTCCAATAGACACAATTTCACTTATAGATGATCTAGGTTGTACTCTATCCACCCAAAGCAATTCAATAAAGTCCGCCCTCCATGTGGTTCAAACTCTGGGGGCCTAAATATTAAGCTTATTTCAAAGGCAAGTTTTACCCTAGTATAAGATTTGCCTTATATATTATAAAGTGGGCCATCTTACCTATAATGACCCAAACCTGAGATAGGATAATAGGTACTACCCTCATGGGTGAAGATCAAATGATCAGAAAAATAAAACTAATATCTCATAGATTACCCATATAAATTCATAAATTTACTATATAGACCGAACAAACACAACGGAAAGCACTCATAAATAGAAAATTAAACTAAAGTTCATAATCCATCAACTGACCATCATATGTTTGGTGGCTACAAATAAAACCTTAATAAGTCTATTATAATTGTTTTTAACTCAACTACTAAAATAAAATAGAACTCGTCTTCACTTCACATCCATCTATGCTCCACCAAGATGTGCTTACTGATCAGTAGGAAAAATTGGTGGGTGAGCTTAATAAGCCCCGTGAGGAAACCAGGTCATACTAGAAAACAGAAACAAAAACATGCACACTGGTGAAAGCATATTATTGGCGTAGTCATGAAATACATAAAAAGAATGTCTTTTTTTTATGGAAATACGGATAAAAAGAATATCTTCTGAATCTTTTATAAATAATTTCACATGGTCATTACGAATCTCGACAAAGCCATTTATACTCTTAAAATCCTAAGGTAAGTTAATTATCATATGAACTACCCAATGCATAATGATAGTGAGGAGACAGCTGATCAACATAGTTGCCTATCCCGTGAGCCCTTTGATGGGACCCCCGAGTCCTTTGACGGGGTTGGCCAGCACCTTTTGTCTTTCAAATCCATTTGATGAAAATCCCAAGCCCTTTGATAGGAACCCCGAGCCCTTTGATGGGGTGGACATGCCCTCATTCAGTACCTCAATCCCTACTGAAAAGGGAGGTAGTATAGAGTTCTTTATACTATTCATTTTTTTTTCATTGCTTTCCCTTCTAGTCCATTTTGTCCTTCCCAAACCCTTTGATGGGAACTGTGAGCCCTTTGACGGGGTGGACGATAGACCTTTAGTGCCATTCTTTTGAGGTCATTTCATCATTCTTAATATTCTATAAATTCATGTATTTCATTCCTTAAAGAAAATCACGAGGCATTGTCATTATACTCATATGTGCATAAAACATAAATGCTAAAAATGAGATGCTCTAAATGCTTATGAGATGCATATAAAACAATATCGTCACATTGATAAAAACAAAAATATGTTAAGATATGAAATACAATAAAAATTCGACGATATGACAAAGTTCCACTCACCTGTGCCTCTACTATGATCAGGATCCTGATCGATGTCTCGCTTGTAAGAACAATTACCTAAGAGTATATCCCAACGATTAGGCCCTTTTACTTCCTCAGTTTGTTACTAATGGTCCCCTCTAAAATTTATATTTTAGTGTTATTTTAATTAAAAACCTTTCTTACTTTTTAGTATTGTATCATTCACTAAAATCCCCAATTTTATTTAATTACTAAAATGACCCTTTAATAGTTGTACAGAAATGCTCAACAACTTTGCATCCCAAATTGCATTATAAATATATTCATTTATACTTGGTTACATAGTTCAGATTATCATAATTGTGCCATTTGTTATTATTATATGTTCTAGGTATTCTCATTAAACTATTCATCCTAGTGGTTGTAACTTGTAATTTTCTCTTTCTTTGCATTTTAGTTTCAGTGCATAATTAGTGCGTTAAATTTCTATGTAATTGAATGTCTTTAATTAAGCCTTACCTTCATCCTCTCTCATTATCTTGCACACTTTCTTTATCTCCCAAAATTTCCCTTCTATTTATTTTATTTGTTTTCTATCCTTTCCTAGCTGTCCAATTCTCTCCTGTTATATATATATATATATTTTCTTTTATTTCTCTTTCAAAGATAGGGTCTGAAATATCCTAGTTTCTCTAAAAATGTCTTCTCTATTCTCAGTAAAGAAACATTTTTAAGAGCATATAGTTTCTATAAACGTCCCTTCATATTAGGAATTTACTTCCTTCTGTAATTTTTTTCTTTAATCAATTCTCCCATTTTATCATTTATGCATGCTTCTGATTGTTATTATTATTATTCATGAATGTTTCCCACCTTCAATTTCATGTTAAATTACTGAAATTGGGAAAAACCCCCATGGATTTGGGTTTCTTGGGACAAGTCCGTAGCTAAATTGATTCCCAAATTGGGTTCAAATTAGGGGATTTTGCTGTGACTAGCTATTTTAACCTTCACATACAATTTCCTACTTTGAATTTAACCTTTACCCTATTCCTATACTGGTCGATTGTTACTCAAACTACATTTACAAGTAAGAGTTCAGATTTCTCACCTTTTGTATTCTCTTGATGCATGCATACAACTAGATCATCCATTCATTCCAAATTTTAGCTGAATTAAGACCCAATCAGCACCTTCTTGAAGTAGAGAGTACAACCTACTTGCATGCACTCACCTTCTACAGCTTCCATGGCTGAACAACAGTAGCCGAGTGAGTATACAGCAGCAAGAAAGACTGTTGTACACTTCTTCCTTCTCTTTCTTTTCTCTTCTTCTTTCTCTTTTTCCTCTCCTCTTTCTCCTTTCCATTTCGTTTCTGTTCACAGCATGAGAGGAGAGAATTAATTCTCTCCTTCCCTTCCTATTTATAGGCTAAAGTCTGTTTGGCTGGGTAGAATTTTCATAAATTTCATTTTCTTCCTAACTGTTTAAATATTAATAACTTGGGGTAGGAAATGTGTATGGATATAAAACCACCTACATAATCACCCCCAAACATACCTCTATCCATCGTAAAAAGTGGGTGAAAAACCCCCTTTCAATTGGTGAGGCCCACAGAAGGAAAACTAATTTTTTTGGCATTCTGTGCCCAGGATAGGTAGGCCAGTTGGACAAAATCTCTCCAGTTGGTTGTGGCTTCTCAAGTATGTTGCTGTCCATCTTCTACCCAAAGTTTACCTACCTTATGTGAGACCCATTTTTTTATCATTATGGGCACTCCTAAGCCCCCTTCAAGACCTTCATTTGGATCCTAAATTCAATCTCTCAGTTACTCCATTAATTTATTATTTCTTTCCATCAAAAAAACTTCTTCGTAAAATTTCATGTCTAGGACTGGGGGTTATGAAAGTAGGGTGTTACATGAAGGCTATGGATAATCTAAGAAAATATCAGTTAAGGATGGCAAGAGCATTCAACAAGTATGTAAACCCCCATCAAATAAAAGAAGGTGAGCTGGTTCTCCAAGAACAAAGAGCCCCCATTCATGACCCAAGTGGAAAATTTAGGCCAAACTGGAGTGGCCTATTCACTATCAAAGAAATTTTTTCAGGTAAGGTTGTAAGACTTATAGACCTCAATGGTGAAGAAGTGTCTGGGCTGGTCAACATGGATCAACACAAGAGATACTATGTATGAAAGGGTGACCACCCAAACTACACTAGACCTGATTCCTCTCAAGGGATACATAGGCAACTTGACATGTGTAAGTGTGGTAAAGCGTCCGAACAATTGGAAGGTTCCTAGATTAATAATCAAGATATCTAAAAGTTCATCATAGCTTATGTCCTCCAAAAATTGCCACTTGGCATATATGGCCACTAGGTATCCGTCATTCACCTGTGGTCCTATAAATTCTTATCCAGAATTTCATCCACCAAAAGTCACCACCCGGCACTAGTAATCAAGGCCAGTTCATTCCCCACCCAATTAGTCAAAAAAAAAAAAAACTTGATGCAACAGTGGTAAAGGTTTGGCTGTGTCAATAGCTAATGACTGATGGTTCGAAAAATCAAATCTCTTCTTTGTTTGTAATATTTATAGGAAAAATCATAGACTTTTGGATGAGACATTGAAAAAATGGACCTTGGGTATGAATATTGTGGTACTAGGACTGCTAGATCTATGAATATGTCAATGCTCAGTCGGATCGGATGTGTAGAATTACATCACAGTTTACTCTGATAGGTGCCTTAACACTGGGATACTGATCTCCGTGTATTTTGGTTTGGGATAGTTGAGATTTTTCCAACTCTAGAGGAATTTCAAGCCTAGATGCTATCTTTTCAAGCCTAGATGCTATCTCCGCCTAAAGGGAGATTGATTCGACCATCTTTGAAGAAAGACTATTCAAAAGAGATTCAAAGCTTCTTCGAATGCGGAATGGAGGAAATAAAACAGTTTTTCAGATATGGGAAGATTGACGTTTTGAAGGTCACTAGGATTTTCACTTGGTATCTGTCATTGGAAGAAATCCATCAGCAGAGATGGCTATGTTCTCCGAACTCTCGGATGTAGTGCACCACTCGTTCTGATAGAGGTAGTAAAGCAATTGAAGGAAGGAGGTGATATTGTCCCCACAGTCCTTGCAGAGACACTTAAGGGGTTTGATGACATGAACCATAGCCACAAATTTGAAACCGATCATTGTTAAGGAAGTCCTGCTATTATCCAGCTTTGGTTACTTGAGAGACTAAAACTGGTCAAACAGCTAAATGAATGCCAACTCGGAGTTTCTTATTATCAAGACAAGAGGGAAGTCCTAGAATTCAAGCTCATCAATGATTGGAAAGAGTACCTACAAGGATGAACCGCATGGAATATTGTATGCAAGTGCTCATGGTGGTCCCAAGATGATTCCCTAACAAAGACCCTTGGATGTAGCTATGTCAATTTGATGGGTTAAACTCATACGTCCTTCTACTTGTTGACATATATCAGCCAATAGTATAGACTGAAGGTGGAAGACCCAAAGGAGTTGGTGAATTTCTATCCACCCCAGGAGCTGTCTCTCCAAATTGTAGCCCACCTATCTTATCTGTGGTTGCTCTCCTTGTAATTCACCTAATGATGTAGTGAGGTGATATTTGAATTTTCGTGTTATTCTAATGAAAACTTGAATTGTGGAATTAACGTGCCTTAAAATTCAAACCCGCCCATCCTAGAAAGCACAAGGGATGGTTAGGATAAGGTTTAGTGATAAAAGAGAATCAAGTCAAAGAAAAAGGTGCCACCCTGGAGCACAACTGCTCTTCCCTCTGATATATCTTATCATAGAGACCTTGTTGCATCTACTAAATTTCGGCATAGGCCTTTGGTGACACCTGAAAAGGATCATATCAGAAAAAGGGAGAGAAATGGAAATGATATGAAGAATGTTTGGGCACTTACACAGTCGTACTGAATAGGCAGGCAAAGAGAAGCATCCTGATCCAGCCTTCATTCCAAAACTCTCGGGACACGAGGGTTGGCCGCTTCTGGATAGGACCAACCAGGAAAGCCAGGGAAGGGGATGATGGCCATGTTATGAGTGGACCCATCTGTGGCAGCAGAAGACTCAGCAAAGGAGGAACCGACTGCACCCGGCTGCGACTGACCAAAAGAGGGACCATGGGGCGTGTCCTTCACTGTAGAAGCATCAAATTAATAAGGAAAGAGGACTATAAATATGGAAAGACACTCATAGGAAAGAACATACAACAAGACCTGTAGGACTCAGGGGGACACAGAATGTCTCCTCATCCAAGAAGGCCTCATAACTCCCTCCATGATCAAAAACTTGTCATCCTAGACTCCTTTAGCCAACTCCTTGACCTCATCCTCAGGAATAAGCCAGAGATAGTACATGGTGGGAGGGGGAAGATAAGGAGGGACGCGTCGATCAATGTCGAACCACTGAGGAGTAAACCGCTCCCCTAGATACCAGGTCCACCCCTCGAGGCCTCAGAATAGAACCCTCCGCTAGGATAGGTATATGGCTCGAGCTGTCTTTGCCTTGACCAGGAACTCGAGATGCTGGAAAGGGGAAAACTGAGAACAAGTATGACTCACCGTGGTTATCTCATTCAGAAGTGAATGAGTGATGATCCCCTAAGCAAGAGATCGACCCCCCTGCGTGTGACGGTTCCCCCATCTTGTGGCTGTCAAAAAAAAAGGATGTGAGTGGATCACACAACACCGGAAGCATGACCCCAGACACTCATAGAACCAAGGCTGATTTGGAAAATCATTGTCACACCAACAATAGACACGAATAGGAACACGAGGGGCTAAAGTGGCAACATGGGAGGATGGAGGGATCGGTGGGATAGGGATGGGATTAAGTGTGAGGGAATAAAGGGGAGAGGAATGGGAGGGTCCCCATTTGGACCCAGGAGGTTGGATCTGAAGAGATTAGTGAGGTTGGGGGTAGGCCAAGTGGGTAAACGGAGAGGGTTCGATGTGGAGATGGGCCAGGCTAAGTGCGAGTTGGGGTGGGGACGAAGGGTTGGGGTTAGAAAACTCTTGTTTCAAATATGAGCCAAAATACTATTGGGTACTCAGTTAGACGAACCCTTCATTTAAGTCAAAGTGTTCTTTGTAGAGCACACAACAATTCTCTAATATTTCTTTTACCTCCATTGGGTGGGAGGCTTGGGGAGGTGGTTTGGTCCTCCAAATATCAGCAGAAAATTTCCACCAGTTGGGAAGATATGGGTCATTGAGTTTTGCCCAGAAATTCTCCTCCAGTGTCTGTCACAGGATATGACCAGAACAACACCAGTAGTAGATATTGGTAGTTAGTAAAGATCCTCCTGATATGCTTCGAAATAGATCAATTAACATACAGAAAATTAAAGAAATACAAGGGGAAAACAAAAACTTATGGAAGGATGAGAAGGGGCAGAAGAAGAATGATGTGGATTCACTATCTCATTGGGCCTCTCAATCCTCAAATATTTTTGGGCATCCCACCCCTCAATCAACCCTCTCAACCATAAAAGAAACTATTCAATTTTCATTCGTCAAAATCTGAGCCAAAAGGCAACAATTACTTCTCTTAATGGAAAGAAATAATATAAGAAACTAATTCAAAAAGGAAACTAGTAGGGAAAACAGAAATTGATCCTATTTAAAATCTTTCCTATTTGAAAACTAGTTTCTTGCTAAGGGAATAAAATCCTACTTGTAGTGACTTTCTAATTTTCTTCCTCCAGCTGTATCCTTGCTGATCAAGCTTCACAATAAGACAAAATAACAGCCCAATGCTGAGATTGGTAGCAAGGATTTTAAATCTTTTAGAACCTTTCCTGGGATTTCCTCTTGCTTGCTAATTAAGGCACATGAATAAGACAATACAACACCCAAACTGAAATCGGTAGAGGGATGTTTGGCCTCTATAGCTGCTTCTACAAGGCTGGACTGTTGGATCAATTGGCTGGTCGTTTCTGGCCCTCCTTAATTCTTCTAGTCAAGCCATCTACATCAATGATCCAAGGGTTGGATCAATGGCTGTAATAGGTCGAATAAAATAGAAAGTTTGGAAACAGATTTAGCAATATCCAAAAACTAAAAATCTATTGAGTCGATCAATACCATGGATGTCGGACCTAGTCAATGGAGATGGACGTCCAAATATCTCAGCCAACTGAGGGCTGGATATAAAGATATGGTCTAGACCAGAAAATAGAAAGTAGTTTCTCAAAAAAAAAAAGATAAATAAATAAAATAAAAAATAAAAAAAGCTTACTATTACTAAGAATGGATAAAGCCTTAATTCAGATTGAAAGAAGGCCCTGGAATGTAGGTCAGCACTTCAAAAGATCATAAGGATCTGTTGTTCCAATCAAGAGATAAAGAACAGACGAATTCAGAAGGAAAATATACCCAGTAGATTGTAAGCACAATAGTTCCTTCCACAACAGCACAACAAACTATGGTCATAGCTACAAGTGGACAACCTCAATATGCCCAAAGTTGCTGAGAACTTGAACCAAGCTAGGGGTGTCAATCGATCGGGTCGAGCCAATCTCGATTGGGACTAACCGAGCCTGGCAGTGTGAAATCCTTGCATTGTGAACACTCGTTTACTTAAATGGGCTTGGGTTTGGGGGGCGTGTACAGTTTGTAATCAGGCCGATCAGTGTTGGGCTTTAATCGGGCTTAAATGGCCTTAAACGGGCTATGTGCCTATTTAATTCTAAACGGGCTCTAAACGTGTCTACCCTAAGATCATTTTCTAAGCTGATAAAACTATTGGCTTTCAAATTTATGGAGGATAACATTCACAATTTCGGAACCATATCCAAGGGAATCATGTTTTTAAAATGTAATCTAAGTTATAAGAATTACACTCTTTTTAACAATTGAATGATCCAAGAATATTACAAACCTGTAATTGGATTTTTGAATCACTAGTATACATAATACAATGAAAGAAAATGCCTACTTTGGGTAGCTGTCTTTCCCTTCAATCAACCAATGGCTTCGTTGATTTTATCAAAACCAGAGAGAGTTTGAGACAGTAAAAAAAAAATATATCTTATATCAGAACCAGCAATGGCTTCTTTGATTTTATCAGAACCAAAGAGAGTCTGAGACAGTATAAAAAAGAAAAATAAAAAAAAAGAAATACCTTATAGCAGAGCCAGCAATGACTTTTTTGATTTTATCAAAACCATAGAGAATTTGAGACTGTAAAAAAAAAAAAAAAAAAAAGGGAATACCTTACCTCTTAGGAAGGAAACCAGAGCCTGAAAATTTGAGGAAGATGAGAGCGTGAGAGATTAAGATTTAAAACCACATCATCGAATCTTTGATCTTGAGGCTGAAGATGAA
>NC_056558.1:13153700-13188179 GCF_013358625.1 Macadamia integrifolia | reverse complement strand
GGACTTGTCGGGCCAGCCGGTGTTTAAGGTCACCCATGCCATCATAGCCCATAAGGAACCCGCTCTAACATCCTCTGGCTCGGTTCCTGCATGGTTAAACCGGTTCAACCGCGAAATCAGACCGGGTTTAAGAAGCGGGATATTACACTATGAGTTCCTAGTTATGCCATTTGGACTAACCAATGCCCCTGCAGTGTTCATGGAGTTGATGAATAGAGTATTCCATGATATGTTAGACAACTTTGTCATCGTGTTCATAAACGTCATTTTGATCTATTCGAAGATCCGGAAGGAATATGCTACCCATTTGAGATTTGTCCTTCAGAGATTGAGAGAGAAGCATTTGTTTGCAAAATTCAGTAAATGTGAGTTTTGGCTTACACAAGTGCATTTCTTAGGGCATGTTGTCTCAGAGAAGGGCATTGAAGTTGATCCTGGAAAGGTAGAGGCTGTGGTAGAATGGGAGGCACCTAAGAATGTGGATGAAATTTGTAGCTTCCTAGGGTTAGCGGGATACTACAGAAGGTGCATTGAAAATTTCTCATGCATTTCTGGACTTATGACTACTAACACGAAAGGGAGTGAGATTTGAATGGTCTAAGGAAGATGAAGAAAGTTTTCAGGAATTGAAGCGAAAATTAATAATAGCACAAGTACTCACTAGACAAAGAAGATGGTTGGAACTGATGAAGGATTATGATTGCACCATCCATTACCATCCGAGGAAGGCCAACGTAGTAGCTGATGCATTGAGTAGGAAGTCTCAGACTCTATCCCTAGTAGCCTTGACGGTAAATGAACAGCTGATTGAGGAAGCTAGAAGAATGGATTTGGAACTACTAACGAATGAGGTGGCAGTGACCTTGGCTGCACTTATGATACAACCATCGTTAGTGGGAAAAATCCAAGCTGCCCAAGTACTGGATGAGGATCTTCAGAAAATAGTAAGTTATATCAAAGGAGGAAGACAAAAAGATTTAAATTTCAAGTTGACTAAATATGGGGTCCTCAAGTTCAAGGATAGACTTTGCGTACCAAAGGATGAAGAGATGAGGGAATTAATATTGAAAGAAGCTCACAGTTCACTCTACTCCATCCATTCCGGTAGTACAAAAATGTACATGGATTTAAAAAGATCCTATTGGCGGTGTGGTATGAAAACTGACATAGCCACCCATGTAGCCAGGTGCTTGAATTGCCAACAGATCAAAGCAAAAAGACAAAGGCCACGTAGCTTATTACAACCCCTACCCGTACCAGAATAGAAGTGGGAAAACATTACCATGGATTTTGTCACAGAATTACTGCGTACTCAGAAGGGGAATGACACAATCTGGGTAATTGTAGACCGACTGACCATGGTCCACTTCATCCCTATGAGAATTACTCACTCCATAGAAAAGTTGGCTCAACTATATGTTGACAATATTGTTCGATTACACGGTGTACCGGCAAGCATTGTCTCCAACCATGATGCCAGATTCACCTCTAACTTCTGGAAATGTCTACAGAAAGCAATGGAGACACAACTGAATTTTAGCATGGCATTCCATCCACATATAGATGGGCAATCAGAGAGGACTATACAATCCCTAGAGGATATGTTGCGGGCTTGTGTGTTGGATATGAGCTATAGTTGGGATGAGCACTTGTCACTCATAGGGTTTTCCTACAACAATAGCTACCAAGCTACTATAGGCATGGAACCTTATGAAGCCTAGTGTGGTAAGAAATGTAGAACGCCTTTGTATTGGGATGAAGTTGGAGAAAGGAGGATCTTAGGCCCGAAACTGATCCAAGCCACTTGTGAAAAAATGGACGTAATCAGGGAGAGAATTAAAGCGGCTCAATCAAGACAGAAAAACTATACGGATGTCAGATGGAAACACCTAGAATTTGAGGTGGGTGATAAAATTCTGAAAGTCTTCCCAATAAGAGGAGTGAAGAGGTTTGGCAAGAAGGGAAGGTTAAGTACTCGATACATGGGACCTTATGAGATATTGAGTCGAGTCGGAACAGTAGCTTATCGGGTTGCTATGCCACCCGAATTAGAAGGAGCTCATATTGTATTTCATATTTCCATGCTCAAGAAGTACGTTTTCGATCCAACTCATATTTTGACATATGTACCCTCAGAACTTGACGCTGATTGGAAGTATGTAGAACAGCCAGAAGAAATCATTGACCGGAGAGACCACATTCTCTGCAATCGGACTATTTCTTATGTACTAGTCAAGTGGAGGAATCACTCCAAACAAGAAGCATCTTGGGAATGAAATTTAAGGAAATGAAGAAGAAATATCCTCAGTTGTTTGGATCACAAGGTATGTCAAATTTTGGGGATGAAATCTCTTATAAGGAGGAGGGAATGTTATACCCGAACCCTAAAACTTCCTATTATAATGTTTAGGTGTGACACCGGAGGACACTAGTACCAGTGAGTACTGGGTTGCATCCGCCTTTTGCCGAGGAAGGAAGGGCGACCCCACTAGCACCTACTACCCATGCTTAAGTAATTGGAAGGGATTCTTGACTCGAAGGGAAAGGTCAATTGAACCTCACACACACTAGAAACCCTGGAGAAGAAGGCCCCACTCAAACTGAGGAGAGATCTCTATAAAAAGTGACCAGTTCAGCATTCACCGACTGATGGTCACCAGCGGATGGAGCATCCACTGGTGAACACCATACAGTGAGTACACAGGCCAAATTTGGGTTATCTCATCATGGGACCCGAGCCCTCATGATCGTACGCCCCAAATCCATCCACATTAATGGAACAATGTGTTAGGGAGTTGATAAATGTGGCGGGACATCTTGAAGTGGGCCATTAGTGTCGAATAGCGGAATAAACCGATATTGGGTAAAAACCCATTAATTCCCCAAACAGCCCTTAATGGGACTTAAGTGGTTATAAATAGGGCTCTTACAATTCATTTCTTCTTCTACCAAATTAGAAACAAGGAAAGGGAGAAAGAAGAGGAAGAAGAAGGAGAAGGAGAGCAAGGGAGGAAAGAAGGAGGAAGGCTAGGGCTCCATTCTTGAGGCAAGCCCAAATGCTCATCTCTCCACACACACACACATAAATCTCTCTCTCTCTCTCTCTCTCTCCTTCCCATTTCACTCTTTATTGGAAGTAATGGAGACCCAACCAAATTCCACTTACCTAACCATAAAGACTACATAATAGGAAGACGAAATTAGAGTAAGAGACCTACATTGGCAAGGTTATTCACTCAACCTTGGGTCTAAGGACAAATCCCTATGAAACCCCTAACCAAAACCCTAGGATTTGGGAATTTGAGCAAATCCTCTAAGACTTAACATCCTAACCTAATCCTAAGTTGGGAAAAATAAAATTAAACCTATGTATGGTGTGTGGGAGTGATTTTATGAGCCATTAAATGACCATTCCATGAGCTCAACCTAAGTCTTCCCCAATTTAGCTTAACCTAGACTTGTGTATTGAGGAAATTGGGTGTATCTTGAAACCCTATGTTGATCCACTCACTTATTTCACCAAATCTAAGCTAAGTGAAGTGTGTGAGGATGCCCTACATGAAAACCAACCCTAAAATCACAAAACCCAATTTGTAAACTATACAAAAGAGGGAGAAGGGAGGAATGGAGTTGGGAAATGACATCCCACTGAAAAATACATATTTCCACCACCATACATAGGGGCCACAGGGCCAATAGGGCTGATCTGGATAAGAAAACCCCAATTTTAACTTCACCGGCTGATGGTCACCAGCCAGTCGATGAAGGCAGGGACCATCCACCAGTGAAAATATTACAGGATGTGCATTCCTTTCGGATTTATCCACCGGTGAAAATATTATAGGATGTGCATTCCTTTCGGATTTATCCACTGGTGAACTCATCGGTAGATGATCATCCATCGGTGAACCATTTTAAAGCTAAATTTTGTCCTTTTATTTTGGGCACGAGTCCTAGTGTCCCACTCGTCTTTGAATAACCGAATAACCTAAAAACATTATGTATCCTAGGAGTGGAACTGAGAAGTTACGGGAGCACGCAACACGAAACCATCAACTATCTACCGCCATCTAGAACACGAGGTGAGGGGATTTTGTGTGTTTTTTATGGAATGCTTGCATCATAATGCATATGTGGATGAATTTTATCATTTTGCATATTATTATATTATTCCTTATGTAAAATGTTGTTGTGGCATGAGAATGTGGATTATGATTGTGCATGTGTGCGTGTGTGTGTGTGACTGGGGTGCAGGGTGGCCAACGGTTGGTGCTGGTGGCACTGCATGCTCAAGGTGAGTGTGCATGTGTGGGTGTGTGACTGGGGTGCATGGGTGGCCAACGATTGGTGCCCGTGGCACTGCATGCTCAGGGTGAGTGTGTGTGTGTGTGACTGGGGTGCTGAGTGGCCAATGGTCAGTGCTAGTGGCACTGCATGCTCAGGGTATGTGAGTGTGAGAGTGACTGAATTGTGTTGTGGCTTATTAGAATGCATTATTATGCTAGGATAACCACCCTGGTGCTACAACCCTTGCCAATAGGGGTTTACGTATTGGCTAATCCTCTTGTCCGATAGTCCGTGGTTGGGGACGATTTTCAGTGACTGAGGTGCGAAGATTCTAGCATTGTGACAGACCCTCACACGATGTTTGATTCAGTGATGGGTATACCCAACATGTGATGTTGGATTCGGTGTACTGGTATTATGGGAGGGTTATTTATAGGGGTTTGTCAGGTAACAATGTGGTTCTAGAACCGGCATGCTCCTGACTCGCAAGTAGCTAGTATCACTGGGGACTGATAACATACATTCATGACTGGGGATAACACCTATGTTGCAGTAGCACTTATACCCCCTTTGGACTTAGAAAATTTTGCTTAGAATTGCTTGATAATAAATGGATCATGTCATTGCACTCATATAATTGCATTCATATTGATGTGGTCGGGCATTAATATTTATACTATTGCATTTTCTTGGATTGTCGTGATTGCTTGTGTGTACCCCTCACTGGGCTTCGTCGAAGCTCACCCCCTGTTGTTGCCCCTTTTTAGATGTTGATTCAGGAAATCCTTTGGAAACTGTGGTCAAGGTCCCAGCTCTCTACGGAGGTGACCTCTGGGATGAGGAACTGGTTGCGCACAAGGATGGATGCGTGTGCGATGATTGTGCTTTTGGAGCACGTTGAGGATGGGAGTATCATATTCTATTTTTGATTCTTTTTATACTTAACAGATGTAGGCCTATGGGGGCATAACTGTAATTATGATCAAGATGTGAAAACATTCTTATTGTGTAAATATGGTAAATGTCAATAGAAATCATCAGTTGATATATTTTGTTTATATTATAAGTATGTGATTTTAGAATTCATTTCATAATCTTATGAACTTAAAGTACTGCATCATGGATCCTAGATGGATTGTGGACACGTGTGCGTGTCCATGTCGCCAGCCTTCAGGTGAGTGGAGGTGGGGTGTGACATCTTATCCAGAATTTCATCCCCCAAAAGTTGCCACCCGGCACTAGTAATCAAGGCCAGCTTATTCCCCCCCTCCTTGATTAGTTAAAAATAAAATAAAATTGATGCAACAGTGGTAAAGGTTTGGCTGTGTCAATAGCTAATGAGTGATGCTTCGAAAAATCACATATGTTCTTTGTTTGTAATAGTTATAGGAAAAATCATGGACTCTTGGATGAGACATTGAAAAAATGGGCCTTGGGTATGAATATTACGGTACTAGGGCTGCGAGAATCATGAATATGTCAATGATCAGTCGGATCGGATGTGTAGAATTACATCACAGTTTACTCTGACAGGTGCCTTAACACTGGAATACTGATCTCCATGTATTTCGGTCTGGGATATTTGAGATTTTTTCAACTCTTTAGGAATTTCGAGCCTAGATGCTATCTCCGCCTAAAGGCAGATTGATTCGACCATCTTTGAAGAAAGACTATTCAAAAGAGATTCAAAGCTTCTTCGAATGGGAAAAGGAGGAAATAAAGCAGTTTGTCAGATATGGGAAGATTGACGTTTTGAAGGTCACTAGGATTTTCACCCGGTATCTGTCATTAGGAGAAATCCATCAGTAGAGATTGCTATGTTCTCTGAACTCTTGGATGTGGTGCACCACTCGTTCTGATAGAGGTGGTAAAGTAGTTGAAGGAAGGATGTGATTTTGTCCCCACATTCCTTGTAGAGACACTTAAGGGGTTTGATGACATGAACCATAGCCATAAATTTGAAACCGATCATTGTCAAGGAAGTCCTACTATTTTCCACCTTTGATTACTTGAGAGACTAAAACTAGTCAAGTCGCTAAATGAATGCCAACTCGGAGTTCCTTATTGTAAAAAGGGAAGTCCTAGAATTCAAGCTCATCGACGATTAGAAAGAGTACCTATAAGGAAGAACTGTAAGGTATATTGCATAGAAGTGCTCATAGTGGTCCCAAGATGATTCCATAATGAAGACCCCTGGGTTAAACTCATATGTCTTTCTACTTGCCGACATATATCAGTCGATAGTACTGACTGAAGGCGAAAGACCTAGAGGAGTTGGTGAATTTCTACCCACCCCAAGAGCTATCTCCCCAAATTGTAGCCCACCTATCTTATCTTTGGTTGTTCTCCCTGTAATTCACCTAATGATGTAGTGTGGTGATATTTGAATTTTCACGTTATTCTAACGAAAACTTGAATTGTGGAATTAATTGTGCCTTAAAATTCAAACCCATGAACTTAAGAATGATTTTCAATGCTAAAAGATAAGTTTTCATTCCAAAACAAAATGCCAAGCCTGGCAATACAAAAGGTAAAAGAAAAAATGATGAACATGGGGAGGGCAAAAGAAAAAAGCAACATTGATGCCGTGTAGGAACAACAGCAACAAATCTCTAAGGATAAGCATCCTCATCTATGTCATACTCAGAGCCATCCATGGAAAACATCAAGGAAGCATCAGGCAGTGATTGCAAGTTTGCTAATTGCACCGTAAGGTCGTCAATATGTGCAACCTGATCAACAATTTGCTCCCTCTAAGAACTGATTTGTCCCATCAGAGGGGTAACCCGCCCATCCTAGAAAGCACAAGGGATGGTTAGGATAAGGTTTAGTGATGAAAGAGAATCAAGTCAAAGAAAAGGTGGTACCCTGGAGCAAAGCTGCTCTACCCTTTGATATATCTTATCACAGAGGCCCTGGTGCATCTACTGAATTTCGGCATAGGCCTTTGGTGACACCTGAAAAGGATTATATCAGCAAAAGGGAGAAAAGGGAAATGATATGAAGAATGTTTAGGCAATTACACAGTCGTACTGAATAGGCAGGCAAAGAGAAGCATCCTGATCCAGCCTTCATTCCACAACTCTTGGGACACGGGGGTTGGCCGCTTCTAGATAGGACCAACCAGGAAAGCTAGGGAAGGGGATGATGGCCCTGTTATAAGTGGACCCATCTGTGGCAGCAGAAGACTCAGTAAAGGAGGAACCGACAGCAACCGGATGCGACTGAGCAGAAGAGGGACCATGGGGCATGTCCTCCACTGCAGAAGCATCAAAATAATAAGGAAAGAGGACTAGAAATATGGAAAGAGCACTTATAGGAAAGAACATACCACAAGACCTGTAGGACTCAGGGGGACGTAGAATGTCTTCTCATCCAAGAAGACCTCATAACCCCCTCCATGATCAAAAAATTGTCATCCCAGACTCCTTCAGCCAATTCCTTGACCTCATCCTCAGGAATAAGCTCTGGATAGTACATGGTGGGAGGGGCAAGATAAGGAGGGATGCGTCGATCAGTGTCGGGCCACTGAGAAGTAAACCACTCCCCCAGATACCAGGCCCACCCCTCAAGGCCTTAGAATAGAACCCTTCGCTAGGATAGGTATATGGCTCAAGCTGTCTTTGCCTCGACCAAGAACTCTAGATGCTGGAAAGGTCTCAAAGTGGCCTGTAATTTCAAAAGTAGTAAGTACAACACAAAGTAAGGGGGAAATTGAGAAGCAAGTATGTCTCACCGTGGTTATCTCATTCAGAAGGGAATGAGTGGTGATTCCTGGAGCAAGAGATCGACCCCCTCTGCGTGTGAAGGTTCCCCCATCTTGTGGCTGTCAAAAAAAAGGATGTGAGTGGATCACGCAACATAGGAAGCGTGACCCCAGATGCTCATAGAACCAAGGCTGATTTGGGAAGTCAAGATGATGAGTTGATAAGGATGCATGCTTGATGAAAGGAAAGGCATAAGGACAAGGGATTACCTAAATGATGTAGCCCGTTTCCTAGATGCCACGGTCCCTGTAGGCCAAGAGATCAAGCATCTACAATAGATATGCATAGGCTGCCCCACCCCAATCTAGGGTATCTACCTCACCAAGGTCTCGGAAGAGGGTCGCCATGCGGACATCCACTCTGCCTCGAAGGTCATTGAAGAGGCACCATCCCACAACAAATAGAAGAAAGGATCGAACTACCTGGATGATTTCAAGAGGGTTCAGTCTCCCCCGGGATGCATCCCACTAGCGAACCAAAATATCACCCCCCAATGCAATCGACCTCTGGTTCTTGGAAATGGGGATCCCAATCAGGCTTAGAAAATTATCTGCCCCCATGGTCTCAGGCAAAATCAGGGGCTTATTGTCGAAGGGAATGCCCCGTCAAGGCATAAAAGTAGACGGGAGTGATGATAATCTCACCAGTAGGAAGATTAAAGGAATATGTATTGGGCCACCATCACTCGATGATCCCTCTCATCAACACAGGATCCAATTTCTCGGTCTCCAGAAGAGCAAAGTGGCATAGGTTGATGTTGTTTATCAGGCGTGTCACCCTTGAGGAGAGAATTTTGTACCATTCATGGACCATGTTGGGATGTCCATATCTAGCCGATGCTAGGGGCCAGCCTCTGGGGGGCTTCTAAAAGAAATAATAATAATGAATATAAAAAAATGATAGTAAAAAAGAATTTTCAAAAATAATAAACAGGGGAAGAACAAAGATGACTTGCCCACGTGCCCCATGCAGAGTTGCAAATATGCCTCTGGGTGCCCTTAAGTGTCTGTCCCATGTACCAAACGGTGGGACCCTTCCCTCCCTCAGTCGAGTGGTTGCGTCATGTTATGCCCTCAATTATACGACCTCCGTGGGTCCTCTTCCTCAATCACTCCGCCATAAAGATTCAGGAATTGCAAAAAAACCTAAAAAGATTAAAAAATTATGAAAAAGCCTAAAAAGATTCTAAAGATACTAAAAATCCCAAAAAGATTCTAAAATTGCAAAAATGGGCTCTAACTAAAGAACTTCGAAGAGCCTCGAAGAACTTCAAAGAATTTGGAAGAACTTTAAAGAACTTTAGAGAAATTTTGAAGAACTTCAAAGAACTTTGAAGAATTTTAAGAAATCTAAAGGATTTGGGTTAACTAGCTCAAAAGGCGCTCAAAACTCAAAAACTCAGAAAATCGGAGGTGAGAAGTGACCCAAATGAGGTGGGGACCATTTGTTACCAATATGTTCAAAAAAAAAATCAGTGGGGATAACCCCCACCCAAAATTCAAAGTTTCAAAAGAGTCAAAATTTCAAAAATCCAAAGTCAAAATTTCAAAAATCAGGAAGAAAAAATCAAGAATCAAGAATCAAAGGTCAAGAATCAAGAATCAAATCTCAATATCAAGAACAAATCGTTGAACTGGCCCTGGAGGCCCAATCTCAGTGAACCAGCCCCAGAGGCCTAGTTTTATCTTCATCGGTCCCGAGTGGTCTAGACAAGACAAGATACCCGGTCTCATGGTCTAAGCAGCCCAAGACCAAATTTTTCCTAGATCTGTTCGAGAGACCTAACCTAGGGAGACAAGATCAACATACCAGTCCCAAGGTCCATGCGGCCTAAGACCAAATTTTGCCTAGACTGGTCCAAGAGAGCTAACCTAGGGAGACTAGATTAAGGAACCCAGTCCCACAGTCCAAGTGGCCCCAGACTAAATTTTGCCTAGACAGGTCCGAAAGACCTAAACTAGGGAGACAAGATTAAGATACCCGGTTTCACGGTCTAAGTGGCCTAAGACCAAGAATTGCCTAGACTGGTTTTAAAGACCTAGTGTAGGGAGACAAGAATTGCCTAAACTTGTTCGAAAGACCTAGTCTAGGGAGACAAGAATTGCCAGGATTGGTTCGAAAGACCCAACCTAGGGAGATAAGAACAAAATTAAGTAGTAACATCTTTTGCAGGATTGGTGTGAATCCCTACAAACGATGGCTCAAGAGCCAAATTAGATACATCTTTTACAGGAATGGTCCAAATCCCTGAAAATGATGGCTTAAGAACAGAATCAAGTACTAACATCTTTTGCAGGAATGGTGCAAATTTCTACAAACGATGGCTTGAGAACCAAATCAGATACTCACATCTTTTGTAGGAATGGTGAGAATCCTTGCAAACGATGGCCCAAGAATCAAATTAGATACTCGCATCTTTTGCAGGAATGGAGTGAATCCCTACAAATGATGGCTCAGAAAATAAATCAAATACTAACATCTTTTGCAAGAATGGTGCAAATCCCTACAAACAAAAGCTCAGATACTAACATCTTTTGCAAGAATTGCACGAATCCCTGCAAATGATGACTCAAGAACCATATAAAACAGGTAAGACTCTAAACATTGTGAGTAGTTAAAAGATATTAACTATTGCATTTGCAACTCCGTCACCTTTAGCAAAGTGGCAGTAGTACATGCTTCGGGTGATAAAATATGGTCATTCTTTTCTTTGCCCTTCGGCTGTGGCATAGGCCTCGGCTAAAGATGGGCATTTTATAGACAGCCTATTTTGTCACCCTCCCTCAGCTATGATGACTCACAGATCAAGGACATGACCTTTCGCTTTCAATCAATAAAGATGACAACTGACTAAGGTAGCCCAACCTTGAAACACTCCCTACACACCCAAAAACCCCAAAAACCCTAGGCCAGAGAAAAGAAGGGTTTAATTGTGACATCACGTATACAAAGGAATCCAATATAAAGTGACTATACGGATAGATAGTACTCAGAATCATGATTCCATCGGCATATGGTGCACCAAAAATGGACCGTCAAATCTCCTGCAATCATCAATGGAAGACAAAACCCATTGAAGCCCTTGGATCATGATTTGGGAATATTCCATAGAATATTTCCCGCACACCCTAGCCCCCCCCCCGACACACACCCCAGCTCCCCATACACACACCCAACCCCATGCACACCCGCCCACCATGCACACCTTAGCACCACATATGAACACCCTAGCCCCCACACGCCCAACGCCATGCGCACCCACCCACTATACACACCCCAGCCCCACACATGCACACCTCAAGCCCACGCACTCCACCCCATTGCCTGTGCCCCTGCCTCACAACCACGCGACCTTGCACACTCATGTCGTGGCCTTGCCCTGCCTGCACCCCCACCCCGTTCTCACAGCCCCACACCCCTTGCCCTTGTCCTTGCATCCTATGGCCATGTAGCCCCACGTCACAACCTCGCACCCCCCGTGACCCTTCCCCGCAGGCCTCGTGCCCCGCACGCAAGTGTCATGGCCCCACGTGCGTGCTATGGCCTTACCTTGACAAGCACCTCCGTGACCCTTGCTTGCTTCCCCACAACCCTTGCCATGGCCTCTAGGTGTGATGTTTTGACAAAAAACCTACACCGCCACTGTAATACCCTACTTCTTAAACCCGGTCTGATTACACGGTTGACCCAGTTTAACTATGCAGGACCCGAATCGGAGAGAGTTAGAGTGGGCTTCTTATGGACTATGATGGCAAGGGTGACCTTAAACACCGGCTGGCCCGACAAGTCCGAGCCAGTGCCAGAAGAGACGAGAGTACCGAAGCCGTGTACATGCACCTATCATAAGGCCATGTACGGATAAAACTGGCATTGTAGCCGTATATTAAGGTGTATACGTATATTACATCGTATGCCAGGGGTGGGGTTCGCGCCGAGGCCCGAACTCTGTCAAAATCCTAAGTTTTGGCCCTCAGGTGGGCGGACAGGTGGGCGCACCCACCCACCTGAGTGACCCATCCATGTGAACTATTTAGTTATTTAAGAAGTATATATATAGCATTTATGATTTTTTTTTCTTTTCATTTATGACGCTTGTACGTTGGTGAGGATAGTAAAAAGGAGAGAGAAAAGAAAGGGAAGAAGAAGGGAAGAGAAGGAAGAGGAAGAAGAGAAGGATTTCAGCGGCGCCGAAGCTTGATCTTCCCATTCCGGCGCCGGAAGAGTGATCTTCAACACTAGATCTACATTTAGAGGTAAGCAAAGTGGGGTTCCTTAAACATTCACCATACCCAAGCATAAATCCTTGATTCGAGTAGGGTTTTTTGAGATCTTGTAAATCCCCTTTGAAATGATGAATCTAAGGTTTAATAGATGATTTATGTGTTGATCTTGAAGGATTTGAAGAGGTATTGACAAGGTTGGAGAAGCATTGTGGGTTTGAAGTGATTTTGAGGGTTTGAAGGTATTCTTGAACAAAGAAGGTAAGACGGCTTCCCATCACTTGAATCTAACCTGGATCTGGGTTAGAACCATCCTATAAGACATTGAAAGTGTGAAGAATGGGTTGGAAAAAGCCCCATTTGTATCCCCAAAGAATGGAGGAAGTTGGAAAGAAACAGTAGTTTTTCCGCCAAGACCGGTAGGCAAGACCGGTGGGCCATCTAGCCCACCTGTGGGCACCCGCCTGAGAGGGCAGGGCCCTTGGGTACAACCAACGGGCCAGACCGGTGGGCTAATCGGTGGGCCAACATGCCCGTTGGTCTTAGCAGCCCCTTGGCCCAACTGACGGGCCAATCGGCAGGCCAACCTGCCTGTCGGTCCAGACCGGTGGGCCAGACAAGTGGGCTGTCTGACCCACCTGAGAGGCCCCGAATGTGATTTTTATATCCGATTGGACCCAAATCGGACGTGTGACCTTCTTTTAAAGTTAAAAACATGATTTTGTCATCGGATCTCGTTAATTTTGATCCTAAGATGGTGAAATACTAACCCCGCTCACTCATGTTAGGTTCACCAAATCCTACGCTTCTCATACCGGATCTCACCCGTACCGAACGGGAATCCTTGTACACTACAGGTAAGTGGGGAGAGGACGTTTGGCCTTGTTTCAAGGCATTGTTTGGCATTCATTTAAATGTATCTAGTCTAGTCATGCCATCATGAATATGCTATGTAGATTAGTCATCCTCACATTGTTATGCATGTGTGCTATGTTTACTTTCTACATGCCAAGTGATGAGATGCTTGTGTGATTGAATGTGGACATCATTGTGCATGATGCATTGATAGACTAGATGCTGTAGTCGGCTTGAAAACGAGTGCATTGGTGGCCCATGGAATGGGACGCAGAGGCACTATACAATCGTACTATTGTCATATAGGAGCATACGGTTTAGGATTTTCACCATCCCGTGCTACGACCCTTCCCAACAGGGGTTAAGGTGTTGGGTTATCATTTGGGGGGAAGCAGTGGTCGCGGTTGTTGGGTCAGTGTGGCGGTTAGACATAACGCCCGGTGGGTCATTAGGACAGTCGGCAACCCCGGTGGTATATTCAAGAGGGCCAATCGTACTGCTTTTAAATTGCTGGAGTCAGCACCTTTAATTTTAGTCATTTACTTTTCTGTTGAGAGCCGATGGTCGGTATTGTTTTTACTTTCCGAGTACTCAAGGTGGGCCTTCTCCTACAACCCTATGGGTGTATCGCGGGATGGAGTTCGCGGGATGGAGTTCGCGGCTCGTACCCGGAGTATACGCGTATTGTGGCTATAGTAGCACTATATCAAAGACTTAGTAATGTTGCTTAGGTGGATGTGATTTAAAATGTATTGCATAGCATGTAGTGCATATGATTGTGTTTCGCTGTGTGGACTATTGTGTGGTCCATCTTACCACTTACTGAGCTAGTGAGCTCATCCGACGTGTGCAGCCCTTTTTAGATGATTTTGTAGGTCATACATCTGAAGAGCACAGGGTGGGTCCCACGGTTGAGTTCCCCGAAGAGGACTGGTGGGCCCCTGAGGAGTTAGAGCACAACACTGATTGCCCGTGCGAGAGTTGTGCTCGGGACCGCAGTTCTGATGCCGAGTTGAGCTCCACTTTTGAGGCCGAGCTGAGCTCTACCATGTGATGCCGAGCTGGGCTCAAACCTTGATGCTGAGCTGAGCTCTAGCCTTGATACCGAGCTGAGCTGTATACTCTGATTTTTGATGGTTTCCTTTATGTAGTTGATATGTGAATTGTACTTTTATTGTGTAAATATCATGCCTTCGGGCTCAAATGTATATAACTATAGTATCACAATTCGGGTATCAAGTATTATGGGAATATTCACAGGTAAAACTAGTCTTCCGCTGATCTGATAAGTTTTTATTAGTTGTGTGTATGCTGTGGTGGAATACAGTATCAGATGATCCTGGCAGGTTTGGGTTAACCGGTGTTAACCCGATCACTAACTCGGTTCAGTGTGAACGGGGTGTGACAAAGATGGTATCAGAGCATGATGTTCTGCTCCACTTACAGCATACCATTAGAATCCCATAGAATCTATAATAGGGAAATGGGGTTGGGTTAATGTAAAAGCTTTAAAGAGTAAAAGCCAAAGAAAGAAGTAGTAAAAAGGATTGCATTTAGATGTTGCATTCATGGCATGCGTGAGGGTAGATAAAAGGTAAATAAGTTGATGTTATAACCTATCGAGTACTAGTTTGACGAAATTTTGGCAGCATAACGGCGTAAAATAGGATTTCCAAAAATTTACACACAAACCCCTGATAAACAATAGATATATAATATAACAGTGATAAAAAAGTAAACAATAAACATCACAACCAAACTACCCAAGAATTCAACAAATAACTGCATCACAAACCACTATCAAAACATATTATCCCACAAATGATTCCAGTTACAGTGTAAATACAAGGAATGAGAAAAGAAATGAAATATACAACAAGGTCCAATAAAAAGGAAATAGATAAGAAGCTGGTGTGGGCGAGCTAAGCCCTCACTGATCACCGTCGTCGTCATCTATGATCACCACGTTTGCAGGAGGTCTAGAGTTGACGTCGAGGCTATGGTCATAGTAGTCAAACCTCGCGTTCACCAGCCATACCGCCCTCCGTAGTCGGCCAAAATCTGCTGACATGGCGTTGGCCGTGGTGCTCAAGTCTTGGCCCAGTTGGAGAAAGGAGTTCTCCAAAGTAGCCTGCCTCTCCAGGATGCATTCCTCCCTGGAAGCACTCTCGTCCAGCCTTCTCAGTAGCTGAACTTGGCCATACTGCGGGGCCCGCATGGTGAACATCATGCCCTCAAATCGTATACACCACTCTCAGGTGGTGGGGCTCTATGCTGTGCGGCTGTAGCTCTGGAGGAACTAGGATCGGGACCTCTCGACTCCTGAGGCACCTCCTCAGGGATGTCATCACCCACCAAATCATCCTCCTCATCCTCTCCGCTGGACTCCTCCTCTATGTGGACATCCTCCATAGGGGCAGCCCTCCTATCCCTACCTCTCTGAGCTCCTGCTCTCGGAGGTGTATCCATAAGGGTATGGAGACCCATCCTCAAGAGGTTACCCCTGTCGAACCTATCAGCTGGAGTCTTCCCCTCCTCGCCACTCAGGTCCACCCCGAAGAACTCGAAGATCCTAGTGAGGGTCCTGCCATAAGGGAATCCTCCATCCTCAAGGTGAGAAGTATGGTGCTCCATCGTCTTGAGAATGATGTAGGGTAGGCACAAGTGCTTGACACCTCCCTCTACGGCCGTGTATATGCAGAAAGTGATGAAGGCCGCCATGAAACCCACCTGGTTCCGATAACCTCCTCTGGGGAGCAGGTTGAACTGGACCAAACGGGCAAATAAGTGAACCTTGGGGTAGAAGGATGTCTCGGACTCTGGACGGGTACTGCTGCAGCAGATATTCTCGTAGATAAAATCCGGCGTCTCCAAACACATGAATGGTCCTAGGGGCTTACTCCTGGGAGGACTGTAGTAACGGTGGCCGACTGTCGATATGCCCAAGATGCTGGCCAAGGTATCCACGGTCAGCTGGATGTCTACCCCCTTAACCAAGCTGACTATGGTGTACTCCCCGTACGGATAAGAAACCTCCAAGTTGTAGTAGAACCGGTGAACTAGCTGCTCGTAGCATGGACAGTTTACGTGGAGGATAGACTCCCAACCCAGTGCTGAGAACCTCTCCTGAAGCCGAGCCCTGTGGAAGTCATCGACTACCACGGTCTTCTCCATCATCACCGACCTCTTCAGGAAAGTCAGCCAGTTGGCTGCTGACTCTGCACTATGGAAGAGCTCCTCATCATAGTCCAAAGGGTCAGACCGAGCAGGTCTGGGTCTCCCTGTGCGGGGGGCTGGAGAGCTGGTTCCCGCACTCTTCCGCTTAGAAGCGGTAGTCTTACGTTGCACACCAGAAGATGAGGGTCCCTTACCGGTGCGAGATGACATCCTGGCAAGAAAAGAGGAAAGCAGGGTGAGTAAGGAAAGAAAAATGACAGCAGTAAAGGGGAGCCCCAAAACTCAAATTTCTCACAAAATAGAAAAGGCGACAAGCTAGGAATGATACGGAGCCTATGGACAAGATGCACGGTAAGTGACAAAGCGGAGTCATGACAAAACAGCAAAATGATAGCAAGGAGCATATGTAACATAAGAGGATTCAATTTCAATGCGCAAATTCATTCACAATGGAGTAAAACTTGAAACTATAGGTCTAAGACGGAAATGCCGTGGTAGCGAGATCATGAATACACAAAAACATACTCTAATAGACTATGGAGGTCCACAAATACCAAGTATGTACAGGAAAAATCAAGGAAACCCAATACAAAAGAGGGGTTTTCATGGGAAGGCATGGGGATTCCAAGAATAAGGGACATTTCATGAAATCTATAGCATGTTAAGCACAAATCAAGTGTAATGCATCACAAAGGAATCATTAATTGGAGAAAAGGAGCGAGAATTGAAGAAATCCCCAAATTGGGAAAACTAGGGCATGATTTGGGGTTTTCTCCAAATGAAGAGATAAATCCTAATAAACTAGAAATGACCACAAGAAAAACATCACAATCACATGGAAATGCTATTCTATGGAAAGAAATATGGAAAGAAAGCCTAGATTAAAGTCTACACATGGATTTACACCCCAAGTGAAAATTCTGAGAAAAAGAGAGGGAGAACTTACTTGGAAGTGGGAGATGTGAATCTTCTCAAAAAGCGCCGAGTTGATGAGTGGAATCGCGGGTGGAAGCGTCGAAATGCCCTCCAAAATCGCCTAGAAGGGATAGAGAGAAAGAGAGAGGAGAATGGAAGAGAATGCACACGAACAGAGCCTGATGGCCCCTGTTCGTGTTTTTACTCGGCCAGGACCGACGAGCCACCCTGCCCGCTAGTGTCACCCGTCGGTTGAGGTTCTAGGACCAGCGAGCCCCTGCCCGCCGGTGCAGCCCACCGATTGTGGAAACTTGGGAAAAATGAAAATTTTTTTTTACTAATATGTTTATATTGATTATTATTATTATTATTCCTATGTTAATGTGTTATGGTCAAGTAGGACCATTAACATACTTGTCGGAGCACCGGCCTTGTATCTTGGAATTAAGTTGCAGTTAATTGCAGACTATCATACACTACAATACCCTATGTGATGGCATATACTTGTGTGCCGAAATCAATTCTACGGTGTTTAACCAATGTGGTGCATGATATTGTTCCAGGTACAGGGATACGATGGTACGTACTAGATCTAGTAGCAATTCCCGAGGTACCTCACGTGGTCCTCGTCCAGTCGGTCGACCACCGAATCCCAGGAGGTCCAGCTCTGTGGGGCAAACCTCACCTCCACCACCTCCAGAGACCTTTGGTCAGGGTGGGGCACATGGGGACCCACCTATGACTACACTCCTGGACCCTCCACCGGTTATTACTCTGTGAGATGTTGCTACCATAATTTAGCAGTCACAATAGGCTTTTCAGCAAAAAAATGCTTCAATAATTGCATCCACAGTCCAAGGGTGAGGGATTGCTCTCCCTTTTGCTTATCCTCCATGGTCTTGGCCTTCTGCACAATCTGGCCATAGTCAGTCAAATCCAAGACCTCAAGTATAGACCCAATGGATGCTTTTAGGCCTTTTAGGAATCTCGCAGCCTTCTCTTCAGCTGTCCTCATATGTTTTGGGGCAAAATGGAACAAGCTCTCAAATTGCTGTTGGTACTCAAGGACAGTCTTACCTCTTTGAGTTAAAGCCATAAACTCAGTCTCCTTGCGGTCTCTGAAGCTGCACGGGTAATGATTGTCCAAGAACAACTCCTTGAACTATTCCCAGGTGCGTTCTGGATGGGTAGCCAACAATATGGGCTTGGAGGCTTGGTACCAAGAATTTGCCTCCTTCTTGAGTTGCAACCCCGCACAAATAAGTTTCTGTGCATCCATGCACTCAATCACCTCAAATATTTTCTCCAGTTCTTGAATCCACTGGTCTGGTTCCAGAGGATCACTCCCCACCTTTGAGAATACAGGTGGTAAATTCCTCTTGAATGACTCCACTACCTTTGACGTATTATTCGTCGGCGGGAAGTTAGGAGCATAAGCCGGATAGTAAGAGTATGGAGGAGGCACCCCATACTGAGGAATATTGAATGGTGGAATTGGAGGTGTACCCCCCACTTGTGGTCCCGTTCCCGACCCTACAGGCGGGTCCTGTGGAGTAAGTATCCGAGGAGGATGACCCGATTGTTTGTTTGGGAAAGAAGATGGCGCAGTTTTAGAAGGTGTTCACACGGGTATGAAAGGTAGAAAACGAGCCTTGCACCCTAATTTCATGGAGGACAACAGTGTAATTGCTGATGCAGTAGAATTCGATAGAATGGAGGGTGGTAAGGTTTATTCTTCTCCTTTGTTTAGGTCATAAAAGGAAACGGATGATGAGGTGGAGGTTAGACCAAGTCAACTTATAGTAGAGGAGGAATATGTTGGGGAATCAGGGTAGAATATTCCTTTATGCCAAAAGGAGTTGCTTGCCATGGGTATAAGCTCGAGAAAGCCCCATTTATTGACCAGATTGCTGTCTTTCCATCTCTTTCAACTTTGACCTTGCAGACTAGCAATAAAAAAAAAGTATGAATGAAGTTTCCAATTCTTCTTCCAATTCAAATTTACCTGCTAGGAAAACCCTATCTCTTGAGAAGAATGGTGTGGCCAGGAAGATGACATTCCAACCTCAATGTATTGAGGTCAATTCACATTTGAAAAAACCAATTCAAGAAGCTAGAGCTATGAAGGCGACTGGTGGGGTCCAGAGTACTCTTTCAAACAAATCTGTTAAATGAATTGCATACGCTAGAATGTGAGTGGGCTTAATGCTCCTGAAAAATGAAGTGGGGTTAAGAATTTGATAGCAGAGAAAAATATAAAATTGGGGATTCTTATTGAAAAAAAGGTGAAGGAAGAGAATATAACTATAGTGTTTAGTGCTTTAAGGATGGAGTGGAAGTATGTGCATAATTGTAGAGTAGGGGAAGCTACTGGATGACACTTTATTTGCTGTAGACTGTGAGGTTTGCACATCCCAATTAATACATGTGAAGATAAAAATTAAAGGAACTTCATTGGGGTTTATGTGCACTGCTGTGTATGCCTCAAATAGTATGGAGGAAAGGAGAGGATTATGGAGGGATATTGAGCAATTGTCTCAAGGAATGTCAGTTTCTTCGGTTGTTTTAGGGGACTTCAATGTGGTGAGAGGTCAACATGAAAAGAAAGGGGGGGGGGAGGAGATTAGGTAGAGGAGTTCAATAATTGTGTATTTGATGTTGACCTGTTTGATCTGAAACGGAAGGGTAATTTATTTATTTATTTACTTGGAGTAATGGGAAAGGTGATTTGAATAGAGTGAGCTGTAAGCTGGATAGGGTGTTTTGTAATAATGAATGGGTTGATAAATTTAAATATTCTGCGGCAGCATTCTTGAATCCTGAAATCTCAGATCATTATCCTATTCTCTTGAATATTCTGGAGGAGAAGAACTTTGGACCGAAACCTTTCAAGTTTTTTGAGACTTGGACAGAGTATGAGGAGTTCAAGGATATTGTGAAAAGGGGTTGGGATCTTCCAATTAAGAATTACTTGATCCTTTACTTGGGTATGCTGCTAAGTTGAGGAATGTTAAGAAGGAATTGAAAGGGTGGAATAAGGAGCATTTTAGTGACGTGTTTAAGGCAGTAAAAGAGGCTGAAGCTATTCTTTCTGATATTCAAGATAAATTTCTTCCAATCATGGTGATGATAATCTGGTTTGTCAAGAAAAGGAGGCTAAAATGAAATTATGGGAGGCTTTGAAGAGGGAGGAGAGCTTTCTCAAAGAGAAGTCAAGAGTGAAGTGGTTTCAGCTAGGAGATGGAAATAATAGTTTTTTTCATAAGGCAATTAGGTGAAGGCAGCATAGAAATAACATTCTAAAAATTGAGGGAAGCAATGGGGCTATTGTGGATGAGCCTAATCTTATTAAGAATGAGGCTATTGAATTTTATAAGAACCTGTTTGGGCTGAACATGAGGATGTGGAATTTTGTCCAAGGGATATCCCTTTGTGTGGTACCCTTTCCATTGACCAGCAAGAGATGTTAGAACAAATTGTTTCTAATGATGAAATCATGAAGGTTGTGTTTGCTATGAAGAGCACAAAGGCTCCTGGACCTGATGGGTTTGGTGCTAGTTTCTTCAAACACTCTTAAAAAATTGTAGGAGAGGACCTTACAATTGCTTTCAAGTAATTCTTTAGAAATGCTGTAATGCTGTCATCCTCTATTAATGATACTTTTCTCTGCCTAATCCCTAAGTTAAAACAGAGGGCATCATTTGCTGGGTTTAGGCCGATTGCTTTGTGCAATAACTTTTACAAGGTTATTGCAAAAATTATCACTAATAGGTTACAAGGAGTAATTGGGGACCTGGTTAGTGAAAATCAGTCAGCATTCATTAAAGGGAGATCTATTGCTAATAACATTCTAATTTGTTCTGATATTGTGAGAGGTATTGAACAGAGAAGGGCTCACCCTACAGCAGTATTGAAGATAGACTTACATAAAGCATATGACTCATTGAGTAGAAAATTCCTTTTGGAGATTATGGGAAGAATGGGATTTCCTCCTTTGCTCATGAATTGGATCAAGGCTTGTGTCACTACTCCTACATTCTTAGTTCTTATTAATGGAAGTCCAGTAGGATACTTCACGGGGGAAGGGGGATTAGGCAAGAGGATCCTCTGTCAAAGCAGTGCAACTGTCCCATCTTATCTTTGCAGATGATCTTATGATCTTTGTAAATGCTATTAGTGAATCTGTCACAGCTAATTTGGGGGCTTTAAAAGAGTTTGCATCCTTCTTTGGGTTGCATCTCAATAGGACTAAGTTGTCCCACCCCGTTCACACAGAACCAAACCAGTGACCGAGCTAACACCTATTAACCCAAAACCTGTGATGATCATTTGACGCAGTAACCACTACACAACATACACACAATTAAGAAAGTAAATTATGTATTCTAGTGGAAGTCTTACTTGTATATGCCTGTAAATACCTCAATACTCTTGATACCCAAATTGTATTATATAATACATTTACATGTGAATCCGTAGGCATGATATATACACAAAAATTATAATTTAAACATCTAGAGCACAAAATGGATAACATCACAAAATAATCAAAAGGAATCTTGGGTTGGTATTCAATACTGTTGTCCCACAACACAACTCTCGCACAGGCACTCAGCCCAGTGCCAAAGATCTTCAGGGACCCATCAATCCTCAGCTGAAAACTCCACAGTGGATTTTGGCTCTAGCTCTTCAGCCAGATATGTGATAACCTACTTTCTAAATCTAGTCTAATTACCTGATTGGTTTGGTTTGGTCTTGCAAGACCTGAACCCGAGCGAGCCACGGTAGTTACTTTATGGAGCATGGTGGCAAGGGTGACTTTGAACTCTGGTTGGCTAAATGAGTTGGAGTCAGTGCCTAGTGAAGTCCGCGTACCCAAGCCGTGCACTTACACGTATCACAAGGTCATGTACGTATAATAAAGGTATGTTGCCGTATTTATATCAAGTACATGTTTTAATCTTTTACCGGGGTTGAAATATGTGTCGGGGCTAAGCCCTATCCAAAATCCAAATGTTTTGGGCTAAGTTTTGGCCGACTAGTGGATGGTTATAGGTGGGTCGGACCCACCAGTGTGACCTACCACTCTGGTCATTAGATATTTTACCCCACTGAAAATATCATGTATTACCTCTCTTTCACCTCATTTATTGTTTTACACTGTAGTCGAGAAAAGTAAAGAAGAGAAAGAAAAAGAAGAAAGTGGAGAGAAGAAAAAGAAAACGGGGAAGGAGATGATCGTTGTGCGTCACCAGGGTTAGATCTCTTGAATCCAACATTGGATTAATGATCCTCATCTCGAGATCTACAATTTGAGGTGAGTAAAGTCCATATTCCTTAAACCCTTATGAAACCCTAAGTGAAACCCTTCAATTTGGGTAGAAATCCTTTGGATCTTGCTATGATCTCTTAAGAATGTGAATTGAAGGTTTAATAAGGGTTCTCTATGTATTTTATGAAGGATTTAGAGGAAGACTTGCAAGATTTGTGAAGCATTTGTTAATCTCTTGAGCTAAAGAAAAGATTTCAGATTTTGAGGTGTTTTTTAGCAAAGAGGTAAGATCCACGCTTGAGACTTTGGATCCACCTTAGATCTATGTTGGAATCATGATTTGGAGCTTTAGATTTATGAAAAACATGATCGAATCGACCCATATTGGTTTCCCCAAGGCAGGATGAAGAGTGGGAGATATCAATAAAATCTCGATTGCAAGTGGTTGGTGCCTGGAAATGGACGAGACCCATCAATCCAGTGCCTGCCTGTCCTGGTTGGGCTTCTGGCTTTATCGGCTAGCAAGACTGGTGGGTGACCTAGCCTGCCACTCTCAGCCCACCGATCAAAACAGAGCTACTGGTTAGACAGGCAAGCAAGGACTGGTGGGTGCCTTGCCTGTCGGTCTTCCTACCAATCCGACTTCTTAGATTTTGATTGGGCCCAAATTTGTTGGGCAACCTTCTCTAGTGATTTTAAATATGTTAATATCATCATACCTCATAGGTTAAATATGTTACTATCATCATACCCTCGTAGGTTATGACTCTTTTCAAGATAGGTTGTATTAGAGACTCGCATCATTACACGTCGGATCTTCCTCATACCGGAGGTGATTCTTGTACACGATTTGGTAAGTGGGAAGAGAATATTGCATCATGTCATTCTGGTTGTAGACTAGCTATGTCATCATATTATTATTGTGTAGATTAATCATCCAAGAGTGTCATTACATGCATTGAACATGTGCATGATGAATTTCATTTATGATTTGACATGCTAATATCTTTAATTGCTAAATGCCTAATATTGCTTATGATATGAGATGGATGACTTTAGACTATTGAATATGATGCTTTGCTAGACTAGATGCCATAGTCAGCTTTGACATGAATGCATTGGTGGCCCATGGTATGGGACACAGTGGCACTATGCAGCCGTACTATCTCACATAGGAGCATGCGGTTAGGAATGGCATATCCCTGTGCTACGACCCTTACCAACAGGGGTTTAGGTGTTGGATATATCACTGGGGGGAAGCCCGAGGTTGTGTACCAATAGTGGCAGTTAGAAGTACGCTCGACTAATCATTAGGACTATCGGCAACTTTGGTGATATAATAAGAGGACCAATCATACTACTTTTAAATTAATACAGGGCAAGGCCCATTTTACTTTCAGTACCCATGGCTAGCCTTCTTCAATAATCCTATGGGCATATCACGGGATGGGGTTCGCGGCTCATACCCGGAGCATACACGCACTGTGGTTGTGAGTAGCACATGACCTATGACTTAGAATTATTATTTAGGTGGACTAAGATAATAAAATGAACTGCACACATATAGGTTCATTTGTATTGTGTATACTTGTGTGGTCTTTCTTTTCACTTATTGGGCTGGTGAGCTCATCCCACATGCACATCATTTTTAGTTGATCTTGCAGGTTATCCGACTGAAGAGCTAAAGTCAAGATCCATCGTGGAGTTTTTAGTCAAGGATTGGTGGGTCCCTGAAGATCTTGAGCACGGGGCCAAGTGCCCTTGTGATAGTGGTGTTGCAGGACACCAACACTGATACCAACATCGGATTCTTTTTGGTTATTCTTGAAATGTTACCTCTTTTGTATTCTAGATATTTAAATTGTAATTCTTATGCATATATATATATACATAATATATATGTGTTATGTATTACAATTTGAGTATCAAGAGTATTGGGGTATTTACAAATATATGTATATGTAAGACTTCCACTGAATTACAGGATTTTTTTGACTTAGTGTGTATGTATGCTATGGTATGTTTACTGTATCAGATGATCCTAGCAGGTTTTGGGTTAACAGTGTTAACTCAGTCACCAGTCCGGTTCTGTATGGGAGGGGGTGTGACAGGATAACCTGCAAGATCATCTAAATATGGTGTGCACATGGGATGACTCACTAGCCCAGTGAGTGAAAAGAAATCAATGAATTATTCGCAATACAAATGCATTTATATGTATGCAAGTCCATTTTTATAAACCAGATCACCTAACCATCTAAGTCATAGGTGTGCTACTCACAACCACAGTGCATGTATACCCAGGATACAAGTCACGAACTCCATCCCACGATACGCCCATAGGGTTGTCGTAGAAGGCCAGCCATGGATACTGAAAAAGTAAATTGTTGTTACTCAGTGACATTAAAGTAAATTACTATTTTCTTAGCAATATTAAAGTGCAATGGGCCTTCCCTACGTTAAATTAAAGGTAGTATGATTGGCTCTCTGATTATATCACCAAAGTTATCGACTATCCTCGTAATCGACCGGGCATACTTCTAACCACCACCGTTCGTACATAACCTCGGGCTTCCCCCCAGTGACATACCCAACACTTAAAATCTACTGGGAAGGGTCGTAGCATAGGGATATGTCATTCCTAACTGCATGCTCTTATATGAGATAGTACGACTGAATAATGCCACTGCGTCCCCTTCCACGAGCCACCAATGCATTTGTTTCCAAGCCAACTATGGCATCTAGTTTAGCAATTCATTATATTCAATAATTTAAAGTCATCCATATCATAACTCAAAGCAAGAATAAGCATTTAACAATTAAAGATATCAGCATATCAAGTCATAAATAAATTTCATAATGCACACGTTAATGCATGCAAATGACATTTGTGAATGACTAGGCTACAGACAGTAATGAAAAGATGACATGGCTAGTCTATAAAAATAATGGAATGATGCAAAAACACTTCAAAAATAATGTCCATGTCCTCTTTCCACTTACCCAATTGTGTACAATGATCACCCTTAGTACGAGGAAGATCCAGTGTGTGATGACGTAAGTTTCTAGTGAAACCTATCATAAAAGAGGACAAGTTTAGTATATCTCCACTTTAGGTTCACAACCAATGAATTACGATGACCCAAACACGTTTAGAATCGTTAAAGGAGGTTACCCAAAAAATTTGGGCCCAATCGAAACCCGAAGGGTTGGATCGGTAGGTCAATCGACGGGCAAGGTACCCACTGATCCTTGCCCACCACTCGACTTTGGGGCCCTGTAAGGACTAGTGTGCTAGGAGTGATGGGCCAGTGCCCATCGATCTTGCTTATCGATCGAGCTAGCAGTCCATCCAGGACAGGCGGGCTCCAAATTTGTAGGTCCAACCATTTCTAGGAACCCACTACTCAGAGCCGAAATTTTGTTGTTCACTTTCATTCTTCATCCCACCTTGGGGAAACCACCAAGGGTCGATTTGATCGTGTTTTCCACCAATCTAAAGTCAAATATTGTGATTCTAACATAGATTTAGGACCGATTCAAAGTTTTAAGCTTGGATTTTACCTCTTTGCTTAATAACACTTCAAAAACCCCAAATCTCTTCTCTAGCTTAAGAGATCAACAAATGCTTCTCAAATCTCATAATTTCTTCCTTTAAAACCTTTAAAAAAAACATATAGGTCCTTCATTAAACCTTAGATTTATCATCTCAAGTGGGATTAATAAGATCTAAAAGATTCCTACCCAAATCGAAGGGTTTCACTTAGGGTTTCTTAGGGGTTTAAGAAATATAGACTTTACTCACCTCAAATCGTAGATCTTGCGATGAGGATCACTAATCCGACATTGAAATCAAAATATCCAACCTCGGCATCGTACAATGAGCATCTTCTCCCCTTTTTCTTCCTCCTTATTCCCTTCTCTCTCTTTCTTTTCCCTCTCTTCTTTAAAGTCTCATCCACTGTGTAAAACAATAAATAAGGGGAAAGAAAAGTAATAAATGCTATTTATACCTGGGTCAAAATATATAATGACCAAACTAGTAGGTCACATAGGTGGGTCCGACCCACCTATGACCACCCACCAGTCGACCAAAACTTAGCCGATTAATTTGGGATTTTGACAGGGCTCGACCCCAACATGCATTTCACTCTCGATAACTTACCCAAATGCGTACTCGACACAAAATACGGCTACGTACCTTTATTATGCATACATGACCTTGTGATACGTGCAAGTGCACAGCTTGGGATGCGGACTTTACTAGGCACTGACACCGACTCGTCTGGCCAATCCAAGTTTAGAGTCACCCTTGCCATCATGTTTCATAGGGTACCCGACTCAGCTTACTCTGGTTCAGGTCCTGCAAGACTAAACTAAACCAACCGAGTAATTAGACCAGGTATAGAAAGTTGGGTATCACATAAGTCTTCTATTATTTTTGGGGGCCTTACTCAAACTAGTAGTATGCAACTTTTGGAATTAACGGGCTCTATGGAAACCAAGTTACCAATCAGGTACCTTAGGGGGTGTTTGGTTCGGTAAATCTTTGGGATGACATTCTTTAGAATGATAATTCTTAAATTTTTGAGTTGTTTGGTTCCACTAGGTTGACCCTTATAAGTGAGCACCCTACTTCCCATGAATGATCATATTACAAAGGATGTGTTCCAAATCTGAGTTTACCTCAACACTTAAACTCAGATTTGAGCAACCTTTTTACCACCTAGTATAAAAGGAGAAAGCGGAAAGAAGTTCTCTATGGAAACCAATATCTCAACCCGCGAGAAACATGTACTAGCATCAAGGCAACCAAACGATTTTTCAGAAAGAAACATAATTCGGAAGAATGTCTATCAAAAGATTGACCTTCATATCCGATACATACACCATTTGATTTACCGAACCAAACACCCCCTTAGGTTTCCTCTTATTGAAGGGTAGCTTACCTTTGGAGACTGCAACCCTATACTGGATCTGTTCAAGAAGAAGCTTGAAGGTTGGAAGGCAAGGTTTCTCTCATATGCTGGAAGGCTGCAGTTGATCTCCTCAGTTTGCTATGTAATTTTATAGCAAAGGTGGAGTCTATGTTTTCAAATTTTTTATGGTCTGATCCCTCTTTGGAAAGGAAGACACACTTTATTTCTTGGGATGCTATATGTAAGCCTAAGGAGGAGGGGGGGTTTAGGGATGAAAAGAGTGAAAGACATGAATGTTGCTGTTATTATGAAGCAAATATGGTGGATTGCTTCTCATAGAAAGAGTATATGGGTGGACTGGATCTATAAGAGGTATTTGAAGAAGGAGACCATTTGGACTGTGAAGGCTAAAAGTGAAGCTTCTTGGGTGTAGAGGAAGATTCTAAAATATAGGATGGATTATTGGCATCCAAAGGGTATTCTTATTAAGAGATTTGGTGAAAGAATAAGATATGATTATGGTTTATCTCATCTTTCTATATTTGAAGAAATCATAAGGAATGGTGAATGGTAGCCCACTCCTGCTACTACTCTTGATCTTATAGAAGCTTGGTGAAGTCTTCAAACTATTCCTAAACTTCACTATGATGAAGAGGACTTGGTGGTATGGAAAGGGAATCCAACGAGTGTGTTTACTACTAAAACAATATGGGAGATAGTGAGGAGGAAAGAGAGAAAGGTTAGCTAAAAGAAATTTGTTTGTTTGAACGCAACATACCTCGGCGTTCATTCACAACTTAGAGATGCTCAGTTGATGCTCTACCAACAAAGACCAGCTCATCTAGAAGAGGATGAACATTAATCCTCAATGCATTTTTTGTTGGACAGGTATGGAAAGTAAAAATCATTTATTCTTTGAATGTCAATTTATATATGCTATATGGTGAAGGTTGCTCTATTATGCAATCAAAATGGGAAGAAATCTGATAGTGTCATGGAAATTGCATTGTGGGTAAAAAATGAATTTCATGATAATGATCCTCTCAGAGTAGTTGGAAAGTTAGCTTTTTGGGCCACAATCAACACATATGGCAGGAAAGAAACTTTAGGATTTTCAAATAAAAAATCCAAACTATTCTATAGATTATGGAAGCCATAATTACCGAAGTGAAGTTGAAATGCTTTACTATAAACTTTATGGCTGAATGCAACCCTTGAAATCAGTTCTCAATAACAAGTTGGGGAATCAAAGTCACTTGAAAAACAGTGATTCCTAGAGCTTGTTGCTGGTTCCTGGTTCTAGACACCTGAGAGCATGAGCATTACATTGTGACACATGAGAGAGCATCCTATGGAGGGCTGATCAGAGATAGAATGGGGAAGCCCATTGTAGCTTATGTGGGAATGGGAGATGTTACAAGTATATTGTGGTTGGAATTATAGGCTATCCTTAAAGGAATAAACATTTGTGTGGGAAGGAATATCATGGTGGTATCAATTAGATTAGATTTGAAATTAGCCATTGATATTTTAAATGGTGTGATAGAAGGGCGCAAACCAGAGTCATTAAAAGTGAAATCCTAATATCTCAAATTCTTTGGAAATGAAGGAATTCAAGCACGTTTGGAGGGAGATAAATAAATCAGCTGATTTTATGGCCTCTTATGCAACTGGTCATGGAGAGACTATTATTCAGGCTCAAGATTTTCCAGATAAACTGAATAGTTTAGTAAGAGATGATTCTGAATTTAAGATCTATTACAGATTGCAATTTTCTTTTTGATTTTCACTTATCCTGCTTGGTATCAAGGAGTCTTTTTTCTTTTCTTTTGGTTTGTCCATAGAAGGACAATGAGGCTGCCTTATGTTCTTTCTTTACTTAATACATTCACATCACTTAACAAAAAAATAAAAAAATGTCTCTGGCCCAAAAACAGAAGTTGTGAAGGAATGGGCTTGAGCAGACACTGTCTCCTTGCAGCCAACATATTGTGGTGAATAGGAATTTGCATATTGTAGGACATGGAGTTGATGAAAGGTGGGGGGACCAAGAAGGTTAGTGGGAGTGGTCATAGGTTACCTTTGTTATGAATACTCTCTGCTGGAATGTGAGGGCCCTTAATGCCCCTAAAAAACAAAGAGTGAAAAATATGCTTGCTGAAACTAAGGTTAAGAAGGGAATCTTGGTAGAGACTAAGGTAAGATAATAGAATATATTGTCCATTTTTTCAGGCTTGAAGCAGGGATGGAATTTCGTGTACAATGGTTGTAATATCCCGCTTCTTAAACCCGATCTGATTTCGTGGTTGAACCGGTTTAACTATGCAGGAACCGAGCCTGAGGATGTTAGAGCGGGTTCCTTATGGGCTATGATGGCACGGGTGACCTTAAACACCGGCTGGCCCGACAAGTCCGAGCCAGTGCCAGAAGAGACGGGAGTGCCCAAACCGTGTACGTGGACCTACCATAAGGCTATGTATGGATAGAACAGGTATTATATCCGTATTTTAAGATATATACGTATGCTACATCATATGCTTGGGGTAGGGTCCGAGCCGAGGTCCGAACCCGATCAAAATCCCATGTCTTGACTCTCGGGTGGGTATAACAGGTGGGTACACCCACCCACCTGAGTGACCCATCCAACACTATTCACTTAAGTAGGAATAGTATATAAAGCTTTATGATTTCTTTTCTTTCCATTTATTACCCTCGTACGTTTGGTGAGAAAAGTAAAGAGGAGAGAGAAAAGAAAAGGGAAGAAGGAAGGAAGAGGAAGAAAGGAAGGATTTCCGTGGCGCCGAGGCTAGATCTTGCCACTCCGGTGCCGGGAGAGTAATCTTCAACTCGAGATCTACAGTTGGAGGTAAGAAAAGTTGGGTTTTATGAACATTAACCATACCCACGCTTTAAACCCTTGATTCGAGCATGGTTTCTTAAGATCTAGTAACACCCTTTGAAATGATGAATCTAAGGTTTAATAGATGATTTATGTGTTGATCTTGAAGGATTTGAAGAGATAGTGACAAGGTAGAAGGAGCATTGTGAGTTGGAAGTGATTTGGAGGTTTGAAGTCATTCTTGAGCAAAGAAGGTAAGATGGTTCCCCTCACTCGAATCTAACTTAGATCTAAGCTAGAACCATCCTATAGGACTTTAAAGGTGTGAAGAATGGGTTGAGAAAAGCCCTATTTGGGTCCCCAAGGAATGGAGGAAGTTGAGAAGAAACTGGGGTTTTTCCGCCAAAACCGACGGGTACAACCGGCGGGTCCCTACCCGCCTGAGAGCACCCACCTGAGAGGGCAGGGGGTCCTTGGCCAAACCGGCGGGTAGGACCGGTGGGTAGACAGCCCACCTGTCCGACCCACCTGAGTGGCCAGAATGTGATTCTTAGGTCCGATCGAGCCCAAATCGGACGTGTGACCTTCTTTCGACGTTCTAAACACGATTTTGACATCAGATTTCATTAATTTTGATTCTAAAATGGTGAAGTACTAACCCCTCTCAATTATGTTAGGTTCACCAAATCCTACCCGATTCGCTCCGGATCTCACCCGTACCGAGCGGGAATCCTTGTACGCTACAAGTAAGTGGGGAGAGGACGTTTGGCCTTGTTTCAAGGCATTTGTTTGGCATTCATATAACCATATCTAATCTAGTCATGTCATCATGAATATGCTATATAGAATAGTCATTTCACACATTGATGTGCATATGTGCTATGTTTACTTTCAAATGCAAATTGAATGAGATGTTATATGTTGAATGTGGAGGTCATGTTGCATAATGCATTGATAGACTAGATGCCGTGGTCGGCTTGGAAACGAATGCATTGGTGGCCCGTGGTATGGGACACGGAGGCACTATGCAGTCGTACTACATATAGGAGCATGCGGTATTAGGATTCTCACCATCCCGTGCTACGACCCTTCCCAACAGGGGTTAAGGTGTTGGGTTGCCATGTGGGGGGAAGCAGGGGTCGCGGTTGTCGGACACTGTGGCGGTTAGGCATTACGCCCGGCGAGTCATGTAGGACAGTCGGCAACCCCGGTGGTATTTCAAGAGGGCCAATCGTACTGCTTTTAAATTGCTGGAGTCAGCATTGTCATTTAAATTATTTACATTTCTGTTGAGAGCCGGTGGACGGCATTGTCTTTATTTTTCCGAGTACTCACGGTGGGCCTTCTCCAACAGCCTTATGGGCGTATCGCGGGAGGGAGTTCGCGGCTCGTACCCGGAGCATACGCGCACTGTGGTTGTAGTAGCACTAAAACCAAAGACTTAGTAATGTTGATTAGGTGTATGTGATTTAAAATGAATTGCATGGCATGTAGTGCATATGATGTGTTGTGATGTGTGGACTGTTGTGTGTGGTCCACCTCTCTACTTACTGAGCTAGTGAGCTCATCCCACGTGTACACCCCCATTTTAGATGTTTTTGCAGGTCATGCATCTGAGGAGCATGGGGTGGGTCCCACAGTCGAGTTCCCTGAAGAGGACTGGTGGACCCCTGAGGAGTTTGTGCGCGGCGTAGACTGCGCATGTGAGAGCTGTGCTGTGGGACAGCAGTTCTGAGGCCGAGCTGAGCTCAACCTTGGAGGCCGTGCCGAGCTCCACTACCGAGGCCGAGCTGTGTACTCTGATGATTTTGATGAATTCTTGTATATACTTGATATTTGAACTTTATTCTTTTTGTGTATATATCATGCCTTCGGGCCCAAATGTATATAATTATTGTATCACCATTTGGGTATCAAGTATATGGGAATTATTTACAGGTAAAACTTAGTCTTCCGCTGATCTGATGAATTGATGTTTGTGTGTGTATGCTGTGGTGGAATACAGTATCTGATGATCCTGGCAGGTTTGGGTTAACCGGTGTTAACTCGGTCACCGCTCCGGTTCAGTGTGAACGGGGTGTGGCATGCATAGTCTACCTGTGGCTACCTGTTCACGTACAAAATGAAAATCAATTTCAATGTGTTTTGTACGTGCATGGAAGAGTGGGTTGGTTGCTAGGTAGGTTACGTCAATGTTGTCACAGTAAAGCAGTGGCGGGGAGGAGGAAACACCAAGATCAAGTAACAGTTGATGGAGCCATAATAGTTCAGTTGCAGCATTGGCAAGGCCTTTGTATTCAGACTCCGTGGAGGAACGGGCCATAGTATGTTGCTTCTTAGAGCTCCAAGAGATTAAATTGGGTCCCAAAAATGTGCAATAGCCACTAGTGGATCTTCGATCGTTAAGGCAGCCGGCCCAGTCAGTGTCAGTATGCTCATGAAGCTGGAGTGAGGTGGAACGCCTAATGAGAATACCAAGGGTGATGGTATCTTTTAAGTACCGAAGAATCCGTTTCACAGCAAGCCAGTGATCTGTGGTGGGTGAGTGCATGAACTGGCACACCTTGTTGACAGAGAAGGCGATGTCTAGGCGTGTGAGGGTGAGGTACTGCAGGGCACCCACTGTACTGTGATAAAGAGTGGGGTTAGCAAAGGGCGATCCAGTAGTGCTAGATAAGGCAGTAGTGGAGCTTGGCGTGGGCATAGGTTTGGCACCATCCATTTTTACCTTGCATAGGAGGTCATGAATGTACTTGGATTGAGTGAGATATTACCCAGTTGTGTTCCTGTGTGCCTTAATACCGAGAAAAAAATGGAGATCACCCAAATCGGTAATGGAAAATCAGTGCCCAGAGTGGTAATTATGTCTTGAACTGCAGAGGGGCTTGTGTTAGTAACCATGATGTCATCAACATAGACCAATATGTAGTAGTGTTGCTTGAAGGAGATGCGCACATAAAGAGCACTATCAGAGGCCAAGGAAGTGAACCCAATAGAGGCTAAGAATGTGCCAAGCCGATGGGACCATGCTTGTGGGGCCTGTTTGAGGCCGTACAAGGCGCGTTTAAGATAGCAAACATGAGTGGAGTAGGTAGGATCCATGAACCCCTGAGGCTGTGTCATGTAGATCTGTTCTTGGAGAGAGCCATTAAGAAATGCATTCTTGACATCCAACTGTCAAAGGACCCAACCTTAATCGCAATAGAGAGAACAACCCTAATGGTAGTTAGTTTGACCATCGGACTGAATGTATCAGACCACCAGACTGAATGTATCAGACCCCTTCCCGTTGGTGAAAGCCCTTGGCCACCAACCGGGCTTTGTAACAAGCTATTGTGCCATCTGAATGGCGTTTGATTCGATACACCCATTTATTTCCAACAATGTTCATGGATGGCTGATGAGGTACTAAGGTCTAGGTACCATTGCGCATGAGAGCATTGAACTCCTCACTCATAGCTATCCGCCAGTGAAGTGCTTTATTAGCTGCAATATAGGACATCGGCTTATCAGCGGTAGGGGGTAGAGTGGCAAGGAGAGCTTAGGAAATGGGATGTTTAGTAGAGAGGAGGGTGAGTTTGGGGTTCGGTTTGGTTATGCCAGCACAGAGGCGGGTGACCATGGGGTGGTGAGAGGGCACGGTTGGGGAGGTAGGGGCGGTGGGATTGGTGGTTGAGGGGGAGGGAGGAGTGGTTCGGTTGGGGTTGGTGAGGGTAAGGTCGAGTATGGGTAGATGGTGGGGCTATCGTTGGAGATGATGGCCGGGGTAGAGGGCAGGACAGGTGTAGGTGGTTGGGGCATAATGGAAGGAAAGGTTTTCTCATCAAAAGTGACATGCCTAGAGATGTATGTATGGTCAGTGGATGGATCAAAACACCAATACCCCTTGTGATGGTTACTATAGCCTAGGAAGATGCATTGAGTGGATCGAAGCTCCAGTTTATGCTTATTATAGGGGTGGAGCCAAGGGTAGCAAGCACACCCATAGGTACGTAGAATCTTGTAGTCTGGTGCTATTCCATAGAGTATCTGAAAGGGGGAGCGAGATTAGAGAATAGGGGTAGGGAGTCTGTTAATTAAAAAAGTAGCAGTCTCAAAAGTCGATTCCCAAAATTCCATGGGATGGTTGGCATGGGCTAGTAGAGTCAGACCAGTTTCCACCACATGGCAATGTTTACGTTTAGCCTTGCCATTCTGTTCAAAAGTATGGGACAGGAGTATTGGTGAA
>NC_056558.1:13100708-13153600 GCF_013358625.1 Macadamia integrifolia | reverse complement strand
CAGTGAGGCGTTTTGGTACAACCAGTTCAACAGCACTTCAATCGAGTCCAAAGTTTCTTCCTGGAAGCAAGCAATAATTCGATTTTTTTTTTTTAAGAATTTGTTTAGGAGTCAAAATAATGTGAAATCTGTATATTTGAAACAAGATCAGTGATTTTTGGAATCAGCTTGTAATTCCTATTGGGAATGGAATCAATCAATCTTTTTGTTGTGCTATACTTTTATTTCAAATTTTTTTTTGCATAAAAGCTTCAAGAGGCTTGATTTAAAGGCCTCCAATTGTCAGCATTACAATAAGTACTTAGCCCGACCGGATCCAACACATTACCAATCCTACTTTTCACTGCTAGTTTCTGCAAAAAAAAAAAAAAATTGAAGTAATGTTATTTGGTCGATTCGTTCATCCTACACAGGTAAGTATACTATTTTTAGGAAGAACTGCTATGAACAGTAATGAAGTGTGGTCTAACGTTATAATAAGCTAAATATCAGTATCAACTCAGGTTCTGTCATGCCCTAATGATCAGCAATAAGATATCCTTACATAACACACAGGAACAACAATAACTTAATATCCTTACATAACACACAGGAACAACAATAACTTAATTGAAACAAACCGAATATACTCATTTCAAATCATGGAGACAGCTTGGAAGAAATAAGATAGAAGAAGGATATGACTTAAAGAGTCTCACCCCAAGCCTAGGCTAGTATCTCTCTAACCACCCCATTATTTCACCAAGAGTAGCATCTAAACCAAATTTCATTCACAAAATTCTAATTTCAAATGCTTACAAGAAACTCTTTTTTATATAGAGAGGCTAAGAGGATTCTAGACCCTCATTGGAACTCCTCCTACACTTAATGGTCTATACATTGACACTTTTTCAGATATTTAAGATCTTTCACAACTAAATAATGGAACTAACCTATTGACATCCCCAAAATGTTAAAATCTCATTTAGAGGATTAGATGCAACTAACTAACTACATTCACTTCGGCCACTTATCCCTCATATATGACTTTTCAAAATAGACCCACTATAATAGAAGACATAAAAATTCCCATCACATAACCCATTAGACTAGGATTTGGACTTGTTCCGATGTAAATTCTTGTGTTGGAACCTCCCTTGATCTACATCGAACATTCTATGATGTCATAAGATAATTTTCTGACTTTAAAATCAAGGATTAAAGTATCGGCATCGATTGTTGTATCGATCGAATAAGAATTTAAGATACGTATAAGAGGATATCGTATCGTATTGAAGATACGATAAGATATATTGAAGATCAAGGATTAAAGTATCGGTATCAGTCACCGTATCGATTGACTAAATTTAAAGCACGTATCAGAGAGGTATCGTATCGGAGATACTTTAAACCATGCTTAAAATTGGATATATCAAAAGCTTATGATAGAATAGAGTGGGGGTTTTATTAGAGCTTTGTTAAAGTTCATTGATTTTCGTGAGAATTGGTGTAACTTGATCTATGTTCTCATGTCTTCGGAGTCTAACTCAATTAAATTAAAAGGTTGTAGTTTTAACTTTTTAAAAACATTTTAGAGGCTTCTAGGGGCATTAGACAAGGTTTTCCCCTTAATCCTTATTTATTCATCATTGTTATGGAATGACTCTCGATTATTAGGGTTCTTTCAAGGGAAATTTTTCTCATGGGTATAAAGGTGTCTCTATCTACATCAGAGATCACTCATCTAATTTTTGTGGATGACACATTTCTCTTTTGTAGGGCCTCTCTTCAGGATATCTATTCCATACAAAGCCATTTTGGACCTCTTCCTATCTGGTCAAAAAGTTAATTTTCAACAAAGTGAAACTAACCCTAAGATTTTTTTTAGACATTTCCTATCAAGGGACTTAGGCCAACTAGGATGAAAACATGAAGGCCACCAGGTGGCATCCCAACTCAAGGAGGGCAACAGGGGGAGAAAGGGAGACTCAAACTCAAGACATGTCATGGCAGTAACTACTTCAACAAGCAACCCTTAACCAACTGCGCTAGCAGTTATTGGCAAACTAACCCGAGACTGAAAGAGGCAAATTTTCAGTATTTGAATATTAAAGATATGCCCTTTGGTTCTATTAACATGTAGGACACTCATACAAATCTTCTTGCCAATCCAAAGTTCTTGACAGAGTTCAAAGTAAACTTTCTACTTGGAAGGGCTCTCCTCTCACATCTACAGGAAGGGCTATTTTAGTTAAATTTGTTCTCAATTCCATCCTACTTACCTTATGTCTTGCATTCTCTTTCCTGAATGTGTTTGTGCTAAGCTTGATATCATTGTTGCTCATCTTTTAGAGGAGATTTTGGGGATTCTAAACACCTGTCCCTCATCAGCTAGGAGGAAGGATGCAAATCCAAGGTTCCTGGGGGACTTGGCTTTAGACATATTTTGGTTCATAACTCTGCTTGATCTCCTTAACAATTTGGGTAGGAGACTTATTTATAACCCATCTTCTCCATGGAGTAGAATTCTCAAGGCTAAGTACCTCCCACACAATAGTTTTATTGGATGCAAATTGCACTTCCATTGCCATGTGAACTGATTGGGTAGTGGTTTTCACTTTTCTAGAGTAAGAAGAAAAGCACTGGTCATAGAAAGATTGCAAAGGGAATTTAAAGGAAAGAGAAGTGAAGTGAAGTGAAGTGAAGTGAGGTTTTCATATTTAAAAAAGAAATATTTGCAATCATTATATAAATTGTTTAATTTTTTTAACCATATTTAATAATGATACATTTTACATGTACTTTTTAATTTACATATTATAGGAAAGGATTTTGGACATAAAGTAAAGTGAAGTTTTTATAACCAAATATGAAATTATTTGAAGTTAATGTTATAGTCACATGGAGTAATGATTACATATATTTCTTTTTTAAATATAAAAAGTTCACTTCCCTTCTCTTCTCTTTAATTCCCCTTTCAACCAATCATAATCGTAAAAAATGGATATATTTTTGCTGATCAATGAACTAGGAAAACTAGAAAAGACTTTATCAAAAGTAAAAGGAAATTACACTCCCCTCCCTTGAACTATGGCTTAAGTTCTCCTCATATACTTTCATAAATATCAATCCCCTCCCTTCTAGTTTAAAGATTCTATCAATCGTTCTTTAAGTGATTGACGGGGTTAAATTGACACATGAAAAGACCAATTACCCTTGTAGCAATATGCCTATATTCTCTTCCTTCTTTCTCTTTTCCTCATCAGAATCCTCATTTCTCTGAAACAACACACGTTTGAGAGCTGAGATGGTGCCATGGATAGCTAAAACATAAAACTAGAAAATAAGGCTCTCTCTCTCTCTCTCTCTCTCTCTCTCTAGTGCGACGGGAGTGAATTTTGAGGTTTCCGTCTGGATTTGGAGGCATTCACTTTCAAGGCAGGGTCTCAAATCTCATATTAAAGGTAGTCTCTAACAAGACCATGGCAAGCTTCTGGCTTTGTTCTTGCATTGCTCAACAAAGAATGAAACAGAAAATTGTAGTATTTTTTCATTTTTAAGATCAATAAACCCATCTTCAGCTTGGCACAGGTGGCCTCAATGTATTGTTATTCACAATACCTCCTGCGCACGGTTCTTAAATCATTAAATCAGTAACTAATTCCAACAAAATGCCAACTACATTACTTGAAGCGTTAACAGATCTGCAATGCTTAAGAAGGGTTTACCAAAGTGGATTATTGGAAAGATATTTACATTATTCCATTCCACCACATTGTACAACATGAGAAAGGACCAGTTCAGGTCTGAGATCCAACTCAATCCATGTTCTGCTTTCTGGATCAAGCTTTTTAAAATGTGATTTCATATTAATACCAGACACATCTATTTCACTCAATTAGATTTGGATCCAGAACAAGAACAGATCTTCTAAAGATTGGTAAAATAACCCTCCCAAAGACAAGAATTGCAGAGCTCTTAAAAAATAGCCGCTGCTTCAGCAGAATCATAGGTACCTAACCATGTCCTTATCCTGTTCTGAGGGAGTCTAAGCTCTGCACCTCATTTCTCCCAATGCCTTTGTCTCACCCCTCTATAAAGCTTCTTCCTTGAAGAACTCAAACTCGTACCTGTAAATGTGTAATCTTGAATCTTCTGAGGGTAAGGAAAGGTCAATACCGTAGAGATGGCACAAAAACAGACGGCGCTGAGAATTATACAGAAAGTGCACAGTGACACCGCAACGAAAGCCACGCAGAGAACAAGAAGTTGGTGCGGTTAGGGCTGCGGATCAGAGCAATCAAGAAGGGGCACCAACGATGGTAACACAATGGGAACAGATCCAAATCGCGATATAGACAAGGCAACGACGATGGAGCCAATCCAAATATTTATAATCATTATCCCACATGATTCAATGTGATTAAATAAAGTACTTAATTTTTTTTAACCATAGTTAATAATGATACAATTTACTTGTACTTTTTATTTTACATATTATAGCAAAGGATTTTTAATGTAAAGTAAAATAAAAATTTATAATCAAATATGGAATTATTTGAAGTTAGTGTTATAGTCACATGGAGTAATGATTACATATATTTATAAAAATTTCACTTTCATTTTCTTCCCTTTAATTTTCCTTGCAACCAAACATAACGAAAGAAAATGGACATATTTTTGCTAATCAGTGAGCTAGGAAAGCTAAAAAGGATTTTATTTAAAGTGATATATGATTTTATTTTATAAATCATCATTGTTGGGAAGGGGGGGGGGGACAAAAATTAGGTGTCTACATGTATCTAATCTTGTGTCACGCTGCAACTCAGGGGCATGGATTGTCCCTTTGCCCTCTTAGGTTATGTATTAACTGCTGGAAGGATGCCTCGAGACATGACAAGAGTGAAGTGCTATCAATGATCTAACCTTGGGTTCAGCCTCAAGCATCACTCCAATGGTGGGCAATGGCAATGTGGTTGTCCCCGTTGCAGGAACTGGCCCTAGGCTCTATTATGGGGGATTCATTTTCTATCCGGGAGTGCACCCCTACGTCCAGACATAGTGGGTGCAAAATGACCATTGCGCCTCTTCTAGTCAATGCTTGAGTGTGGGCTCTTATTGGTCAGGGCACTGGTGCAGGGTCCACACTCCTGAACAAAAAACCATTTCCCCTTATTTATGATATGATACTCTATAGATATTATTTTTAGGTTGGGGGGGGGGGGGAGCTACCATCTTGAGTGTCTACGCCTATACACATGCAGATGCGGAAAAGACTGCGCCGGCCCCCACCACATGCATTGAAGATGCCTTTACACATCCTCCCATTGGTCTGCACTGACACAGTGGTCGCGCAAGCAGATAGCGTTCTCTTGTCCTAAATTTTATCTTACTTTTAAAATCCAAGGGATTTAGACATGGTTTTTGGTATTGGACTCAGATCAGCCATATCAGTTTCAGCCTACACCAATACTAATACCTACCGATACAGAATTGATACATGGTATGAACACAGGGTACCTGAAACTATTTGTTTATATCAGTAACTCCAAATTATTCTATATTGTCACTAAAATTGAAGGAGTTTCCTGCATTCTTTTTCCTTCAGCCAGGAGAAACGAAATAGGCTTAGGAAGTTAGGAGTGCAGAAAATATTTATATAAAGTGGGAGTGTAATTCAGAATGGTTGCTCAGCGATTCTCGATTGTATATTCTCTTCCGATGGGGATATGCTTCATCTCATTAATTTGAGACCCACAAAATAGATCTTTTCTTGTGAAAATCCAAGTAGAGCAAAAGTTTTATGATTATCTAAATGGAATCTATTTTAAAATATTATGTTTTAGAAGGAATATATATTTTTTTCCTATTAACCATGGTGTCCAGGTCAACTTATGTGCACCTCAACTTATCCTTGGGGAGACTAGTGCAGCATGTTTCACATGTTCCATGTTTGTCAGACACCCCTCTATAATAAATTCATTAGAGGGTGAAAAAAAAATTCATATAGAATACAAATAGCTTTCTTTTTTTTACTTTCAGCCAAAGGAAGTGATGAAAAGTTGCTACCCACCATATGAGACTGGAGAATGGCAAATTGGTAAATATTTGAGAATATGTAAAATTGAGACTGGTATTTAAATTTGTATAATGATATTTTCATAATTATTTGTTGTAAAAATAGAATTGATATGTCAGATACCCATCAAACACTAATTTTGATCTTTTCTATTTTGGAATCAATGCCAGAATATTGTTAACAAAAAAGTCAATCCTATTCTCAAAAACCATGGAATCAGAAAAAATCAAGAGCGGGTTAACAAATAGGGTCTTCATCATGATGCTTTTTAGATGTAATTTTTATTTTACTTCTTTTCAAATCCAAGGGATTTAGATGTAAAGTTCAGCGAAAATTTAATAATTAAATATAAAATAATTTGAAGTCAGTGACATTTATTTAGGGTAATGATGATTTTGTTTATTAGACTTGAAAATTTTACTTTCCTTCCCTTCAATTTCTCTAGCAACCAAATAGAACCTTTGTGGATTCTATATCAAAATGAATGATGTATACATAAGTAGAAAGGGGAAGGAATCCAAAAGCTGAGGCATCGGCATCCAAAAGATGATTGCTGGGTGATGGCCAAAGACGTGTGTTGTGTCCATGTGATATTGTCCACTTTGGACTAAGGCCCACACGCTATTAACATGCCTCTACATGGAACAGGTTGAACCCTGCTTATTTTTTACCACAATAGTGGTCCCGTTGTGTATAGCCCAGGGTCCCACAAATGATGAGATCAAGGAATATGTCTCACTATATTGTTCGCCATAGGCTGCCCACCAAAGATAGCTTAATGTCTCCCTCAAGGTTTTATATAGACCATGGTCTTCCCTCCTCTCTCTCTTTTAGTTCTTTTCAAATGAAATGCCGAGGCAAGAAGGAAGAAGCCCAGAGGGTCGGGCTTAAAATATCCTCCTAGTTGGAATAAAACCTTCACCATTGCCCTTATCCTTCTGGGTAAAGGTAAATAATCTTTTCTTTCCATGGCCACTTAGTACTGATCGGCCAGTCATCTTTAGAATATTCCTGCCTAAAGTATAGTTTGGATGTGATTCAGGTTTCAATTAATCTTACAGTAAAACCATGCAATTTGAAGAATGGCATGAAACCAGCAAAGTTTGATTGTATATTATACATAAGACTTTTCATATAAACAAGAGGAGAAGAAGGTAAGTGTTTGTCTCTAAAATGAGCTTAGAATGAAATCTTGATGAAAACTAACACATGAAGGACCAAAACGTAGAGTACAAATGCAGACCTGAGTAACATGAGCCTCTGCTGGCTTTCTGTTCGACCTCCTATTTGTGAAGGTCTAGAAGGATAGTCAACAATGTATTCCGAAGAACCCCTTCCCAAGCTGCCTCCGACAAACCGGTTTCTTGCAGTATTCAGTTCTGTGTTCCCACTCTCGAGCCGCCTCCACGATCCATGTAGCTTCTCTAACTCTTGTTTCTTGAGATGGATTTCAGTGACCAAGCCTTCTGCCTGTGCCTACAAAGGAGAAACAAAACATACACAGGATATTATATTCCAGAACCCAATGGAATTGTTAAATGCTCACAATAGTTGCCGGGTTGTAAGAGATGCAACTAACTTGCTTAGCAGCTAGTTGTTCAATCGAACTGTGAAGCTGTTTATCCAAAACTTTCTCCCTTTGTGCTGCACAGCAAAAACTGATGTAAGCATTTTTCCCCTTGTTGATTGGTATATAAAAACATCAACTTTGACGACAAATTATTTGCCAACTACTACATTTATGGATTTGGTGAATAGAAAAGGGCTTGTTAACAAATTTCCAGGGAAAATGCTTCCTGGTGCAAATGATGACAAATTGATGCAATAAACCAGGTAGAATACATGGGAAGTTACAAAACAAATAATTATAAAACTTGAAAATGAAAATTTTAGATAGAAAGAACCAATGCAAAGAGAAACTAAAGTCAAGAAAGAAATAAGTAGATAGAAATTATCTCGGTAGGGGTCCCTTTTATGATCATATGGTGAAAAAATAATTTTACTAAGCAGAAGGGTAGGACTAGTGAGCGAGCCTGTGGCGCAACGGTTAAGTTGCACTATTGCAACATGTTGGTTACAAGCATAGATGTCATGGCGTCGCCTAGGCGGCGATTTGGGGTCTTAACAGAAAAAGAAGTTCATGGCAATGCTACGATTTACGAGACTCACAAATGGCGGTTGCCATTGGCTGATAGGCGCCACCATGAACACCAAGTCATGCCTGATTCACTAGGCGGTCGATTTTTTGTAAAATGCAGGGTAATTTTGATGATTTGATGTTGTTTAATGTTGGTTTTATATGTTATAGGGTATATATTGTAGGCTTGTAGCATGCTAAATAACTTTAGAAAATAGTAAAAATAAAAAATGACACATGGGAGATTTGACCACCATAGCAACACCATAATGGGCAATTCATCGCCAAATCGATTAGCCACCCCTCCACCCACTTGGATCGATTTAACGTCATGACAACTATGGTTACAGGTTCAAAACATGAAAACAGCCTCTCCTATAAAGCAGGGCATTAAGACTGCGTACACTTGCCCCTCCCAGACCCTGTAATAGCGGGAGCCTTGTACACTGGATTGCTCTTTTCTTTTAGAAGACTATAGGACTCATATGGGATTGTAAGAATCCACAAAAAGCCGGGAATTTGTATGCATTTTGCATTGAATTTGGTGATGGTGATTAGTCCAGCCAGAAGATTAGATTCCCATTAAGACGACTGATCACATTTTTAGGTAGAGGTCTCAATTCCTATTTGTAATTTGAATCGAAGCATGAAGATATTAATGCAATTCCCGTGATGGCCAACTATCTCCATTTAATCTAACGCATATTGGAGAAAAATCCCAGTTATTTGTGCTCATACAATTCAAAGTAAGCCGAACTTTTAGTTCTCCCCCCCCCCCCCCACCCCACCCCACCCCACCCCACCCCCCTTCCCTTCTGGTTTCAGTTGTATAGTCAGCAAGGATTAAAGAATCAATCTCCAAGGGAGTATCAGTATGGTGATTCAAAGAGATGCAGTGAGGATACACATTGATATGCTGGAAAATTTCGAAAACAAATGGATGCACATAATGATTGTTATTAAGCATAACGGGCTATGAATAAAGACTACCTATATGATGAGTTGTTGTTGTTGGGATAAGGAGGAGTGGTGGTTGTTATTTCTTGTTTGAGAAGGGAGGCAAAAGGGAAAGAAAAGCTGTGCAGATGACATATTTAATATTCCTCATATAAATGATAACACTTGGGGATTTCCTTATGATATTATTAGTTAGGAAGTATATGAATTATTAGCTATAAACCATGGAGCCAATTTGGCTCCTCAAAATATTATTAGATATAAAAGATTATTTTCTGTTGTTGTTGTCGTTGTTATACTGAGTATAGGAGTGCTACTGTAACTATATTATGTAACAGGAATGCAAAAGAAAAGGGAAATCTCTACATTTAGCTGAACAACAAAGCGAAGAGTAGAGGTAAATCAAAGCACAATGGCAAGGAAATACAAGTGTTTCTTTATCTTGCTTTGAAGAGATGGGCAGGTTTGAAAACAGGGAGAGAACAGCTTTTGAAGTGCAATTCAGAAATAAACTGGATAAACTGCTCAAATGAATCAGCAAGAGAATAAACCAATGAATGCCAAAGACGGATAGAGCAATTAGTGGCACTACTAAAATTACATATTCTGAGCCCTTTTTTCTTTTCCCCTGATAAAAAAAAAAATATATATATATATATATAAATGATATTAAAGGAGAGGGAAACACACAAGTTCCCACTATTCGCTATAAAGCTGGAAACATGTTCTGATTAGTTCTCGTCTGAAGCCAAGAAGCTTTCATAGTCTCTAACCACCAAGGACCACAAAATTTAAGTTCTTTCACCTATAAAGCAGTCCTTCGAGGGGAGCTAAGCTCCATTGGTTAGGTGGTGGAACAGTAACAGAAGTTGATGGCAAAGAAATTGCATTTCTGTCTACAGAACATAGAAAAGGCATGCATGCAACAGACCAATCAAACTGAAAGACCTAGGAATACCATATATTCATATAGAATGAGTTACCTGGGGAGGGTTTCCTCAGTGAATCTTGCTGAACCTGAGTCCATTTTTCCTCCAGTTCTTTAATTATCTCTTCCATAGAACTCTGAAAGCATAAAAAAGTTGCTCAGTTTTGAGACCCACACCACACCCCCCCCCCCCACAAAAAAAAAAAAAAAAAAAAAAGGCAAGATGAATAGAAGAACACAGTTATCGTAACAAAGATGAAAAGATGATAAGTGTTCACAACCAGCTCTTTCTTTTTGTTGTCTAACTTCTCCAAAGTAGCAGCCATTAAAGCTTCTGCATCATTTCGACCTTCGAGCTTAGTGTTGGAATGAACTGAAGATTCACTAGATTTGTTCAGCTCCGTTTGCATTGTTTCCCACTCAGCTTTCAAACGCTTCTCAGCCATGTCCATTTCCTGTAAGTAATAGAAGACATTAAAAAAACCAAAGTAACAACAACAACTGCTCAGCCTTTTCCCAACTAAATAGGGTCGGTTATATGGATCCGTGAGAGGAAAGATAAATAAAGTAAAAGAAAGAAACAAAGCAACACCTCATGAACATCCCACCTGAAAGGGGGTTGGTTACATGGATCTTTGCCCTCCAAACAACTCTATTTGAGGTCATACAAGAGCCCAGACCTAAAATCTGCATGTCTTTCCTTATTACTTCTCCTATGGTCATTGTAAGCCTACCCCTAGCTCTTTTAGCTCATTCCATCTAAGTCTGATCACTACTCACTAGGGCATCCCAAGGCCTACTGATGCAGATTAATTACCAAAATAGGCTTGTTTTATTAGGAATAAGCCTAGGGTTGAGTTCCATACATGTTAAGCCATTGACCCCATGTGTTTTGAGTGTAATAGACCACTTTTATGGGTCTAAAAGGGGGGGCTCTAAGATTAAGTACGGGATTACTAGTTAGTTTTCATTTTCATTAGTTTCCTTTTTAGTTGGGCTTGATTTGAGTTATATTTGTTTCCTTAGGAATCAAGTTATTAATTGAGTCAAGTCATTAGTAGTTAATTTCCTTTTTCAACTAGTTTCTAATTTCAGATAGTTTCTAATTTAAGTTTTTAGTAACTATTGTATTAGAAGAATATTTGGTTTCCTTTTTGAGAACCTTTTATTTTGTAATTCCCTCCCCCATTAACATTATAAATAAAGAAGAGGAGGCTCCTAAAAGCCTAGAATGATTTTGATAAAAAAATAATGGTTGTTGCTATTGTCTTCTTCATGAAGAATTATCTTGTGTTTGATCAAGGCTGAAGGAATTGGTGTTTGATCCAATTGAATCTTTGCGGCATGAAGTCCAAAAGGTCTCTTCAACTGTTATTTTTTTCTTTTCAAAGTTAATTGCAAGGTTCTTCAAACCAGGTAAGGGATCTGAATTGCTTTTGATTTCTGGTTCTGGAAATCTCAAGTTTATCTCCTGCTGCCCCTGTACTATTCTGAAGATCCAACCATCCGATTGCTCTCTGTTTTTGATCGAGTGTTAAGATCATATAGAGGGGAACTCAACCTTAATTTGAGGCTCATCAGACCAAGGAATCTGCAGTTATGGGATTTCTCCTTATTCTGCCCGATCCTAATTTCTGCCCAGATTTGCGAATCGATTTCTGTTGGGTGTTGCTAATTGGTTGCTGATACTATTCCTCACTGATTTGACTTCATTAGTTGATGATTTCAGTCCTATATTCCCTGCTGTTTATTCAGTTACAGAATTTCTGAAACTAAGATCGATTGGATTGGTTTGACTCTTGCTGTTGTGTTAGACTTTGGTTCATGGATTACATTCGTTTGTGAATCCAATTGAACTACTTTCAGTCCCTGGTTTAGTTCTAAAAGGTTGTTGCTGGTTTGACCTCATTAGTACTGCCATATTGAAGTCGATAGCCTGCTAGACTATCTTATATTAATTTGATTTTCTATTATATTGTTGGGTTGGTTATGGTTGTTCTTAGATTAAAAGATCCTAAAACTGAGACTTGGTTAGACCCCTACCCTAGTCTACATTAACTGGTATCAGAGCATGGCTGAGAACAACACCCCCACCTTAGCTTCTATTATGGAATTTCTACAGAAATGGAGAACTGAATTGAAGGCTGAATTGGATGCCAAGTTGTTAAATGAAGAGACCCCACCACAACCGCCTACTGGCGATTCACGTACAACACCCGAAGTAGAAACCCCATTAAATGTAGTTGCTCAGTTGACTAACAGGAGAGCAAACCCTAATCTGAGAGTACCACAGAGGGTTCCGATAGCATAACCTATTGTTGAAGAGCATATAAGAGGATATTTTGAGACTGAGCGTCCCGTGCAACAGAGGTATTCTGGAGATTCACAGAAGGTCAAGCTCGATCTGAAGGAGTTTGATGGGAGACATGACCCCCAATTGTTTTATGATTGGATAGCTGCTCTGGATGATTATTTTGATTATTATGACTTGCCTGAGGAACGGAAGATGAAACTAGCTCATGCCAAGCTAGTTGAGGCTGCTCGTGATTGGTAGAGAACCTATGAGTATGAACTGGAGGACCGTGGTAGAGAACCTACTACATGGGAAGAGATGAAGCAAGAACTATCTAATAAGTACTTGCCACGTAATTTCAAAGCTCATATACAAGACCAGCTAAACTCTCTTCGTCAGGGAAATATGACTGTGGTGGAGTATATGAATAAGTTTGATGCACTTTATTCTTGCANTGCATGGGCATACATGAGCTGTTGAACAATACAAGGATGCATGCCATTACACGAGGGGGGTATTTGATTGAATTAGGTTTTGCAACTTGATAAGTGAATAATCAATCATTGATCTGCCAAAAAGTTAGAATTGCTATATCATCTTGCAACATGGCTAAAAATTGGTGAGCAAACTTGATAACCTTATCAGGATGGCTTGTCTTCATGAACTCTTGCTTACTATTTTTTTTTTTTTTTTTTTTTTTTTTTTTTTTAATGAGATAATATAAAGTTCATTAATTGAGATAGCTTACTATATTCACGTTAGTTCCAGTGTCATAAATCTTAGTTTTCCTCTGTATAACAAGATAAGCAATTTACTTAAAGAAGAATGCGCAAATTTGTTAGAAGGCCTGAGACCAATAAAATTGATTAGGGGAAGGAAATTATAGACATCTTAAAAATGAGGTTTATAATAAGGGAAGAGGTTGGGCACGACGCTAGCTTCCTTGGAACTAGCGGCTCCAGCCAATGGAAGGGAAGCTAGCGTCTCCAGCCAATGGAAGTGCTGAGCATGGGCGTCCTTTCCATGGGTTAGGCGAGAGAAATTGACTGGCAGGGCGGACCGGTGGTGTGCTCATACTTTTCTCATATGATAAATCATTTGGTCTCTCAACTGAATTGTTATTAATAGTGTGGTTTTATTATTAAAAGGACAAAGAAGGATTGCTGGTGTTTATAATAAATTGGTCAGGGGATGGAGATGATTACTATGATGAGCTCAAAATGTTGTTTGTAATCTGTTCTTCCCTTGGAGTTTCTACTTTTCGTTATGCTTTGCTCATGGAAATTGTGTTTAAAAGGCATGAGAGTTTTTAAATGAATAGCCTCATAATGAATGGGATTCACTTTTACTAATCTTCATTGGCAAATGCAATATTGAACTTACAACAACAACAACAATCATAACCTTATCTGAACTTGATGGGGTCGGCTACATGGGTCCGATAAGGTCTAAGATGCATGTAAGTATAAAAATAGATGTTCTAAAAAAAAAAAGAGAGGTAAAATGAGGTAAAAAGAAGAAGTTAAAGCAGTAGTCAAAGCAGCATCCTTGGAACATCCCCTACAGGGGGTCGGCTACATGGGTCCTTGTCCTCCATTTACCTCTATCCGGGGTCATACTAGGATCGATCCCTACCAGCTGCATATCTTTTCTTACCACGTTGTCAATGGTAATTTTAGGTCCGTCTCTCCTTCTAGCTCCATGTAATTGAAACTGGTCACACTTCCTTACTGGGGCATCCATGGGACTCCATTGAACATGACCATACCACCTTAATCGGCTCTCGCGGAGCTTGTCTTGGATTGGAGCCATCCCTAACTCTTTTTTAATACAATCATTCTTTATTCTATCTCTCCGGGTCTTCCGCACATCCCTCTCAACATCTTCATCTCTGCTAGACTCAATTTATTCAAATTACTCTTCTTGATTGCCCCAACACTCCACCCCATACATCATCACTGGTCATATTACTGTCCTGTAGAATTTTCCCTTGAGTTTAATAGGCATGTGTTTATCATATAGCACTCTCGAGGCACTTCTCCACTTCATCAATATTGAACTTACTAATAGCTAATAAGTAAAAATAACTATCGATTTTTTTTTTAACCCTCTAATAATATCCTTTGTAACAACTGCACTGTTCCCCTCTCGCAAACCCTAGGCTAAGAAAAAACTTTCGGCCTCCGCCTTTGGAGCAGCTTGGTCGTGGCCCTCCACAAGGCTAGCACCCTTCAAAGTAGTAGCCATCTCCTGGCAATGCTCCCTAGGCAACTGGATTGTTGAAGATAAGATATGTTTGTTAAGTGGGCTTTGTGATGTATTGGACATGTGAAACTTGAAGCCTTTTAGGCCTTGGTTGCAATCGTTCAAGTTGAATGGGCTTCTTAGCTCTTGTCTTTTAGCCCATGTGGGCTCTTGTTATCTTTTTGGAACTGTCATTTTTGTCCCTTTTTCTTTAAGACATCTATTTATCCATTTAAAAAAAAAAGGTAAAAATAACAATTAAGCAAAATGATTTGAAAAGGCAAATTTTTTGTGTATATTAATCGGTTTAACAATTTACAGTTTGTTTAAATGGTTGATTCGGTTAAACCATTTAACTAAACAGTCACAATTTTGAAATCAAAACTGAACCATTTATTAAACAGTTTCACAGTTCTTATGTAAAACATGTTAAGTTGCACTATTGCAACATGTTGGCCATAGGTTCAAAACTTGGAAACAACCTCTTTTGTGAAATAAGGTAAGGCTGCGGACACTTGCCCCTCCCAAACCCTATAGTAGCAGGAGCCTCGTGCAATGGGTTGCTCTTTTTCAGAGTTCTGATATAAACAACTCTATTTGATTTTGATAATCATTGCAATTTGGTTTTTGATACCCTTATTTCCTACGTTAGATTGGATAATAATTCCATATTGATCTAAATCAACCAATATGCTCCCATTTTTAATAAGATTCTGGCTAAAAGTATACATGTATTGTATTGTGCTTCTCCATGGATATCCGGTAATCATATATGTAGGGATATAATCAATGATTTGACGGTATAAGCAACAATAAGAAGTCCAAATTAGAATAAAATTTCTAATGCCACAGGATATGATTGGCAGGTTCCTCCCTTATTGTGTACAATTCAATCCTGTCCCATTGTTTCTGCATGCTGAGCTGAGACACTCAGAAATCAAAATACTTACAACTTGGCCTATGCTTCAGTGGTTAGAGCAAGGTTCGATCTCGGTTCTTCAAGCATTCTCCCCATTCATGTTGTTAACAAATTCAAATTCCAAAAATATGATAAAACAAACAGTTTTCCTTTTCCTCTACCTCTAATCAATTCTTTAGGCATGTCTACCACCAGTGATCCTCCAATAGATTTGTAATTCATGATGAACATACTGGTTGTTAAAAAGTGTCTCAACTTAATGGGACAGCTCAAACTGATTCTCTCATCACAGCCATGGGAGCTGCCATCACATTCAAGACCTCTGCTGCTCCCAAAATGGTAATCTGTCAAGCAAATTTACTTCATTCTTGTCTTAACAAATTTTCCTCTTGAAGCCTTCTTCTCCATTTTTTATCTTTTCTTACGACTCTTTTCATCCTCCATATCCCCCTACATGGAACACAGAGACGAGCACAAATACAGGAATAAAATTTACAAACGGACAGTCATACATCCAATAGATTAGCCATGAAAATATATCAGCAATAGAAGCAACAACATTTAGATCCTGAATGTACCTCTGAACTCTGATACAAAAATCCTCTTGTAACACCAAAAATTTTGTATGCACCAAATGCTGGAATCTATAAAGCATGAGCACAGCTTGATTCAGTAAATGTGAAACCACTTGCATACACACAAGTGGACATAATTTGCAGTGCCACCCCCTAGAGAATACCAGTATTATATGAATACCTCCTGCTTAATACCAATTTACGTTCAGACCCCCTACCGTTAGTCTCTATTACAGAATATTCTTCAAATGCTGACATTAGCAACTCCTATTTTTTTTTTTTAAATACCATTTTACCTTAAAAATTATGAAGTACCCAACTTACCCTATGTTAGTTACAGTCCTCAACTCGATCTAGCCCTAACTCACTCTTAGTTGTAACCAAGGATTTAGTTCGCGGTAAGGATCAGATCTGGATCGATCAAGGATCGGAAAAAGTACACTTTTCTTGGATCTGTCCCTGTATCGGCCAGGATCGGTTAAAAAAAAAAAAAAAAAACATATGTTAAAAATTAAAAAAATTCAGTAAAATGTGAAAATCAAAATTAGAGGAAAAAAAAGATACTCTTAACCGCCATTACCACCTGTGAGAAAGCACGGATCCTCCGAACAGGATGTCTTGAAGCCCTAGATTTGCAGTTGATCTCTGAAAAACTATTTTGATTGCTTGGAGAATTTCTTTCGAGGTACCCTCTCTCACTTATTAATGTCAACCGCCATTATCACCTATGAATCTGTGAGAAAGCATCAATCCTTCAACTGGGATGTCTTGAAGCCCTAGATTTGTAATTGATCTCTGAAAAACTACCTTGATTGCTTGGAGAATTTCTTTGCGAGGTACCCAATTGATCAAGATGCATGAATTTTGCTTTATGATTCCTTGAGGATTGATCATGGTTGCTGGAGTGCTTATTGGATATTTTAAGAAGGGGAGCACAACTTCATTGGCTAGAGGATTGCGTACAAGTTTCTGCTGCTGTTGTTTGCGGATGTTGAGTCTGAAAGCATTTGAAAAGCGAAAGAATTTTTATTTCATCATGATTCTCGAGATAGGTTGTGCATTAACACTTATTTGTCATGGGGTGGCGGTACATCTAAAACTCCAAGATAATGCCTGTTGGAATTGTTGCTGCAATTGGAGCTAAAAAAAAAAAAAAAAAAAAAAAAAGAGCCTGGCTTATTAATGGAATCTGTAATTATCGTGTTGGGAACTGAAAAGGCAGGAGTGACATGGGAAATGGAAGCATCACAGGTAATTCATTCAACACTCTTCCCACCGCTCTCTGTATATTGACCTTCGCCATGTACTTGAGTGGGTATGGAAGAAAGCTTGGATTTTAGTGAATTGGATGCCCGATTTTGACTTTTGAATGCGCAAATTGAACCCTCAAGTATGATTCTAGCTTAGAAACCATGGTTCCCTTCAAGTTTTCTGCAAATCTAAGGAGTGGAATAGGAGAAAAGGGCGTTGGAAATCCTGAATCTGTATTTTTACCCAGTTTTTCCCCTTTTTTGGGTTTTAAAAATAATTTACACGGATCGTGTCGGATCGGGTCGGATCGGCCGATCTGGATCGGTATCCGATCCGCAAATCGATACCGATCCCCATCTCAAGATCGGCTAAGTATCGGGATCGGTCTCAGCCAATACCGATCTGATACTCCCGATAAGGCAGATCCGATACCGATTCTTGATTCTATGGTTGTAACGATTCGCGACGCACCCTCAGTGAGTTGGAGATTTGGAGAACTTACCTCAGTAAAGTGGAGCGGCGACTGTGAACCTCCTCTGGCGACCTGTGACTACAAATCGGCGGCAACTTTCAACGGGAGGACAATGGGTGAAGCTTGCGGCGTCTTGCGTTTACAGGTATGTTTTGATTCTCTTTAACCCTTTTCTTCTTCTCTTCCCTGTCGAACACTAACCACTGCTTCTTCTCCCCACATATGATCGTACCCTAACCCTTAGTTGGTTTAAGATTGTTAATTTCTGGTCTCATATTAGACTGCTATTATAGATGTGGGTGTTAGAACTCCCTATGGGTTTGAGTTTGAAACCCTATTGAGAAAACCACACAGGAAAAACAAGAACACGAATCTAATAAAATTATGGAGGATCGATTTGTACCTTTCACCTAGTATGCTGAAGATGATTGATGTTGGTCACTCCCACTTTCGCTCTCTTGGCTTGGCTATGGATCTTCTATAGCTCCTTAAACCTCCTTGGTTCTCTCACTTTAGTGGTAAAGTGGGGAAGAGTGAATAATGGTTGTAGGGACCCAAAACCTAGTATTTATAATACTGTCCTGCACTCAAAACCCTAAACCACAATGGGTTGAGCCAACATATCCCTAAGCTTGAGAGTGGACCGAACCAGTTCATGCAATTTGACTCTCACCCATTTAATCAACCCGAATAATTAATTTAGCCCATAAATCCAACAATCTCCCACTTGGGTTACTATTAATTATAAGGATGTCTTTTAAATTGGTGTGGCCATAGAATCTTATTACATTAACCACTCTTACTGTGATTCAGTTGAAAAACCACTCACATCGAATAACAGCAGAAGATACACCTCAATATACGGCATACAACTTTCTGTTATTACAAGCATAAGTAAGTTTCTTAACACGAATCTATGTGGGATACCATCATAGAAATATTGACATATCCTCAAATTACACTGTTGTCATTCTATGTAGGTCCTTAACTGAGATATTAACCTTCACTGTGGCAAATCGCCTTTGATCTGTGATTAATATCTAACTGTGGCCCCGCCTATAAACTGTGGCAAATATTGCCTATGAACTGTGACAAATACTGTCTTAAAATGTGGCAAACATTACCTTTTGAATTGTGGCAAAATATTGCCTATAACTAAGACAATTACTGCCTATAAAACCATTTTCAAATGAAATCATAAACCAAATATTTTAAGAAATAACTGTGCATAATGTAAATGCTAAAACTTAACCATAATTCATCAAACTGTGCCCCAAAACATATGGGCTAAGGTTCAAAACATAAACAAATACTAAACAAAACCAGAACTCCCACTAATCAAGCATTTCAAATAACTGTATGTAAAGAAATCCTAACTACTTGATGTGACCAAATTTTACTTGCTCTCAATTGCTGATGATCAGTCTACCTCACCCTTTCTTAGTATTATTCTGCTTATCAACCCCAGAATTCTTCCTTTTCTCTAACCATTTCTTGAAAATAAAACAGTCCTTCTTCACATGTCCTTTCTTATGGCACCAAAAACACTCTACGTTGTTGGTATTCTCTTCATTCTGAGTCTTTTGAGATATGTCAAGTTCTTGAGAGCTATTAGTCCTGTCATATGGCTTGACGCTTCCTTTGTTGGAAAAATTTTTGTTCCTTCTGCTTGGTCCACCAGAAGATCCCTTGTGAAAAGTTGCATGTGCACTCTCAAACCTAGTTTGTTTCAATTTTTCTTCCTCTTGAGTGCAAATGGAAATGAGCTCATTTAGGCTCCAATTGCCCTTCAGTGCAATGTAGGTAGATTGGATAACCTTATACTGACTAGGGAGGGTATTCAGTGCAATGTGTACAATATATTCTTCATCGATCTGTATTCCAAGATCCTTAAGTTTACCAGCATCAGTAGCTACACCCAAAATGTATTCTCTAACACTCCCACATCCATCATACCTTGTATTCATTAGCCTGGTCATCAATGTGGTTTTCTTAGCTTTCTTATTGTGTTGAAATCTAGCTTTAATAGCATCCAGGAATTCTTTTGCAGTGTCTTTGATCTCTATGTTCCCACGTATAATTTCAGGAACTGCCTTTTTTAAAACCAGTATGCACTTTCTGTTTGCTTTAGTCCATTTCTTAAACTTGGTCCTTTCAACACTTCTGCTCGAGTCTGTGAGAGGCTCAGGTTTAGGCTCCCTAAGTGCCAAGTCTAAGTCAAGAAGACCTAAATGCAATTCTAATTCCTCCACCCACTTTTGATAGTTGTTACCAGTGAGTATTGGGATGGAAGATACATAACTTGAGGGAACTGTCATCTTACTACAGCAGTAACAACAACACAATACATGCCAAATATCAAAATATAAACCATAATATAAAAGCATGTAATACCATCAATATATTTTAAATAAGAGTTACAACTAAAAATGTATCCCTATCCTTTGGGACATGAATTAGCTGATGCTCTTATATTCTTCTTTTAACTGTGAAAACAACACTAACTTTGGAATTCAATCACCTTTGGGCAAAAGAACTCCAAATTCAATGTCCATTTCTGAAATGTGGATGATTATCCTCAAACCTTGATGACATAACATTTGGGAAAGTATCACCTTTACTGTTGGAGAAGATATAATCGAACTGAATGTACCACTTTGGTGGGTTTCACTCAGTTCTATCATATCTTTCCCATTGGAGATGTATATCTTTATGTTCAAAACATACATATAAATGTCACTAGGACAACAATAACCATACAAGAGTCACAACCGCAACTACATTCCTATCCTTTGGGCTAAGAATGCACTGGTCCTCTTGCAAATTTATTTTTACTGTGAAAAGAACAATAACTTTTGAAATCCCCTCACCTTTGGGCTTAGGAACCTCTAGGTTACTGTCATTTTCTTAACTTTGGTGACATCACCTTTGGGCAAATGTCACCTACATTGTTTCCTTGTGAAAAATCATGAAATAATAAGATGTACCACTTTGGTGGATTCCACCTCATCATTTCATGGTTTCCTAAAGCAAAATTACTTTGCAACTAAGAATGAGCGGAAGCTTACACCCTTTTCCATATTAACATATTTCAATTTTAAAAAAAAAAATTCTCAATTTCATGGTAACCAATAACATATATATTTTTCAAAGCATTGATTTATGCTATTTTGTTTCAATGATTGAAACTAAATACAACATAAAATTTCAAATAAACATGTCATATTAAAAATTAGATCATTAAATGTGGCCCGAAACAAAGAATCCAACGCAAAAAACAGATTTCAATTTGGCCTTAAAACGAACCTTTAAATGAAATTTAAAGTAGTTTAAATAAAAACGCCATTTGTTTCAATGATTGAAACTAAATACAACATAAAATTTCAAATAAATATGTCATATTAAAAATTAGATCATTAAATGTGGCCCGAAACAATGAATCCAACGCAAAAAACAGATTTCAATTTGGCCTTAAAACGAACCTTTAAATGAAATTTAAAGTAGTTTAAATAAAAACCCAAAATGAACAAAAACCAAACAAGCCTTTATTTTTTTTTTTTTTAAATCAATCCAAACCAACCGGTTCGGCCATATGAGTTCCGGGTCAAATTCGGGTCAATTGGTCAATGACCCGGTCAACCTCTGACCGAGTCAAATAGTGCACATGAGTTGACCCACTGTGTCGCCGGTTCAAATCGGTAGGGTTTCCGAGTTGAACCGGCGATGACTCGCCGCCTTTTTTTTATTTTTTTTTATTTTTCTCTCTCCTCCGGCAGCCGATTTCCGACGGCACGTGCCGACGCGTCCGGAGGTTTCCGGTGACTTTCGACATACCGTCGAGACCGTCTTCTCGTGATCTACAACTTTTGTGAAGAAAGTTTTCCCATACAGGATCTTTAAGTGATGGTAAAATTACGATTTTTATGATTTTCATGATTTTTAATCAAATCAGGTTTTAAGTAACAATCAAAATCCTCATGTATAAGAAAAATTCAATCGATTCTTGTCCCATGTGGTTTGCTCTGATACCACTTGTTAGAACTCCCTATGGGTTTGAGTTTGAAACCCTATTGAGGAAACCACACAGGAAAAACAAGAACACGAATCTAATAAAATTATGGAGGATCGATTTGTACCTTTCACCTAGTATGCTGAAGATGATTGATGTTGGTCACTCCCACTTTCGCTCTCTTAGCTTGGCTATGGATCTTCTACAGCCCCTTAAACCTCCTTGGTTCTCTCACTTTAGTGGTAAAGTGGGGAAGAGTGAATAATGGTTGTAGGGACCCAAAACCTAGTATTTATAATACTGTCTTGCACTCAAAACCCTAAACCACAATGGGTTGAGCCAGCATATCCCTAAGCTTGAGAGTGGACCGAACCGTTTCATGCAATTTGACTCTCACCCATTTAATCAACCCGAATAATTAATTTAGCCCATAAACCCAACAGTGGGTTGGTTTAAGGTTGTTAATTTCTGGTCTCCTATTACACTGTTATTCTAGATTTTATCTCCCAAAACTAAATCTATATAAAAGACCAGCACTAGTACCAATAGCTTAACCACAGATAACTATATGGTCTTATTCTAGGTAACTGAAATGTTTCAAGTAAATATAAAAGATGCGGGCCAATTCAAGCTTAGGTCTCCCCATATATGATCTGAACTCATGAGAAACTGTAGAGCCAGGGATTAGCCAGGTTGGGCTGATTCATATTGGAAAATGCCAAGCCTGGACCCAGTCAGAGTTGCAATAAACTTCCAACCAAATTCAATTGCAGGTTTAGTTCTTCTGCTATAGAATTTGGGGAAAAAAAAAAAAATGAATACAACAAATATCCAAATGCTGAAACAGAAGTTATAATCCAAATCTGTCATAAAGGGTCTAAAATACTGGTTTTAGAACCTTGGATTAATTTACTTGCCCCTGATCTGATGTAATATGTATAATAAAGGGTCACTTTCTTTTTCTCTAAACTTACAGTCTGTTCCTTCATATAGAAAAGATGAATCAGACGTGCTTTAGTTAAGATCCCTGAATTAGGAAATTTCAGCAGTTTTTATGCCATCAATTCAATCTATAGATTTTGTGCCTAATAACATCACAGTTATCTAATTGGGGGGGGGGGGGGGGGGGGGGGATGACCTAGCACTGTCTTCCCTTAGGTTTAGTAAATAAAAGGTGAGGCAGAAATTACCCACAGTTGCCATGGTTACAGAAGGCATAATTTGTACCGCTTTGAAAGATCAATTTTTCTGAAGTTGGAATAACTAAAGTCTCCCATCTTTAAACTTCCTATCTGCCTGAGTTATTTGTGGGCTTAATTACCTGTATGTTATGGTTCAATACCCAAGTGTCAGAGAAAAATGCCAAACTCAGAGAAAGATCAGGAAAAAAAACACAGAGAAATTGGAGACAACAGGGAAACTGATATGGCAGAGAAAGTTATTCTGGAGTCTGGTGGTGTGCTAATATTCGGAGGCAATTCTAGGCTTGTGTATCATGGGGTGAGATGTCTATTTGAATGGGTTGAACTGTTTCTTGTTGAAGTTTCATTTTTATAATAGCTTATCAAAAGTTTGTAATTCTGTTTGGATGTAAATGGACATGAGGTAGCTTGTTAAAACGCCACAGTAATTATAGCTCGTCAAAAACTTTCTGGTATGGAGAGAAGGAGATAAGGAAAGAAGGAGAGATAGAGAGATGGAGAGAAGGAAGGAGAGAAGGGAGAGAAGGGAAGAGTGAAATGGTAAAATGGTAAAGAGAGGGGTATTTTTGGGATAATGAAAATGGGTTACATATCAGTCTTTTACTCATAAGGGCTAAAGCGTCATTACTTAACAGAGACTGACGGTAGGGGGTCTGAACGTAAATTGGTATTAAGCAGTGGGTGTTCCTATAATACTGGCATTCTCTAGGGGGTGGCGCTGTAAATTACCCTTTTTTTTTTTTTTTTTTTAACTAAATATTTTAATGAAGAAAAAGGGAAATAAGCCAGAAAGAGATACAACAACTAGGACCTATAGTACAGCAACAACAATAGAAAACCAAAAAGAAAAGTACGACAGTAGCAAATGACCAAAAGGCCAAAACATGCACCAAGGGGTCTGCCATTCCAAGTGGTAAGGTCCAACATACAAGGACTGCTTTCCCGGTTATCACATCTGCAATATTATTAGCACCTCTCATCCTCCCACTTGAAAAAGATAAAATGCCTAGCATTGCTAGAACCTTGGCCTTTTTAATGGGTCAGCCACAAAATATTCTCCTTCTACCATTACATATTCCATCCAAATGATAAAGCCTAGCTCTAGTCCTTGAATAATAGGCCTTGAGTTTTGCTGTGATAGAACAACTATAGCAATAGAGCCTGGAATGGCTAACATTACCAAGCCCTCATGATTTCTGAACACACCTCCTATATCCACTGGACCCTTGTTCCCAACCTGATTGCCATTCGTATTTAGTTTAATAATGTAGTGATTTGAGAACCAGAATCAAAGAAGACAAAAGAAGAGAGAGACAAATGAATTGGGAAGTAAGGCTTGTGATGCAGCAGCACTCCGATGGATCGACCCAAGCCTGCTCCAGAACCCGGACCAAGACCCAGATCCAATTTGGGTTCCAAGTTACTAATTTGGATTCCAAGTTTAATAGAATATTTAGGATTTTATTTTTATTTGAGAATATTTGTTTCCTATTTGAGTCCTTAGTTGTTTCTTTATATTGTTAGCTTAGGTGTAGGAGATTTTATTTCTATCTTAGTTTTTTATTTTAATTAGAAGGTTTTTAATTTTTTTATTATATATAGGACATGTAACCTAAGAAATTGGTTAGTTGATGAATTTGAAGAATGAATTAAGTTGGGAAAGGCCTGCATGGCTGCCTTCTTCCCCCCCTTCCTTCTTGGAGAATATCTTCTCTTCCCCTTCTCTCTCTAATTCCCTCCTTGTCCAGTGAGACAAGCCCCCCTTCTTCTTCCTTGCCACCTCTCTATCTCCCCTCTTCTCCAATCTTCCTTTCTCCTTGTTCTTTCTTCTTTTTGGTTCTATTCTTGTGATCTTAGCAGTCCAACAAGGGAGTATTGAAAACCCTCCCGTATTATCTGGTATCAAAGCTGAAGGATCCATCTCCTTCGTTCTCTTTTTCTTCCCTATCTTTTCCATCGTTATCTTCTTCCCCTTCTCAGTTCTGGTTTCTGCAGAGACTGAGAACAACAATAAAAAAAAAAAAAAGGGTAGACAAAGAGCAAAGAGATCTAGAGGCAGAACAATTAAAAAAAAAAAAAAAAGATTATGTCTTCCCTGTACAGAATTGATCCCTGTCTCACGCCCTCTCTCTCCAGTTCTTGCAGCTTACCACTTTAGGTTCGCAGCAAAAAAAAAAAAAAAAAGAAAAAAGTAGAATCAGATACAGAGAGAAGAAAAAAAAAAAAAAAAAAAAAAAAAGAGAAGAAGCAGAAAAAGAAGGAAGAAAGGAGCAAAAGAAAGAAGAAGATCAAGAAGTCGAGAGAGTGAGAGTGGACTTCCGACAAAAAAAAAAAAAAAAAAGATGAAGGCAGAATCAGAATACAGAAGAAGAAGAAGAAGAAGAAGAAGAGAAGAAAGAGAGCAAAAGAAAGAAGAAGGATCAAAGAAGTCGAAGAGAGTGAGAGGTGAGACTCTACTTGTTTCGAAGCTCTCGCTGCAGTCATCTTCAAAGTCGCAACCCCACATTAGCGCCTCCTCCGAAGTCGCAATCCCACCGGTTGCTCTTCGAGACGTCTTCCTAGTTCCTCCTCCTTCAACGATTGCCTTTGTTTTCATCGTAGGTCTCAAAAGAAACCCTTTGTTGTCAGATTACGGTATCTCAGCCAAATCCCCATTGATTGTTATTTCTTCTTTCATTCTTCTGATTTGCCAGAATTGCCCCCCTCCTTTGTTCTAATCTTTAAGTTATCCTCTTAAATTTGTTTCTTAAGATTACCCTTTACCCTTTACCCATACCTTGCTTGTGAGTTAGACTTTCAATATTACACCTCTGCCACTCACTTAAGGACTCCTACATTTTTACAATTCTGCCATCCTAGAACAAAAAAAAAAAAAAAAGGCACTCCATATTTACAGTTCTGCCACCCACTTGATTATTGGAGTTGGTGTCTTATTGTGTGAGACCCAGAGCAAATTTTCTGTAAACTTGTTTACTCCAATGGTTGCTTCAACAGAGCAAAGAAATCTTAAGAACACTCCAAGCTAACCTAGCTGTACAAGAAGCACAAGTTGCTACCCTCCAGGACATTAACGCAAGGCTTGATGCCCTAGGGTCACGTATTCGGAAACCCGGTGGATAGCAAGGTCACGTTACTCATGACATCGTGATGACACCTCAAGAATCGTGCCCCCATCTAGAGACCATTATATCAAGTTTTGTTGTCGATGTTGAAGATGAACTAGACGATCCGATGAAGGATGTTTCTGAAGAACTGATTGATGGCCTGAACTCATTTGTGAAGCTCCACCATCCAATTCCGATCAAAGTCATATCATTTGTTGATGACGATCAGAAGATCGTGACCATTGATCGTGAGGTGTGCTGGATCTTTACCCCTTTGGAGCCATTGATCAAGGATGTTGATCGAGTGGTGTTGATCCTCTCCTTTTATAAAACTCGTGGACGAGTTTTTCTAAATAACAGGGGAGTTGATGTAGCAGCACTCCGATGGATCGACCCAAGCCTACTCCAGAACCCGAACCAAGACCCAGATCCAATTTGGGTTCCAAGTTACTAATTTGGATTCCAAGTTTAATAGAATATTTAGGATTTTATTTTTATTTGAGAATATTTGTTTCCTATTTGAGCCATTAGTTGTTTCTTTATTTTGTTAGCTTAGGTGTAGGAGATTTTATTTCTATCTTAGTTTTTTATTTTAATTAGAAGGTTTTTAATTTTATTTTATTATATATTGGACATGTAACTTAAGAAATTGGTTAGTTGATGAATTTGAAGAATGAATTAAGTTGTGAAAAGCCTGCGTGGCTCCTTCTTCCCCCCCTTCCTTCTTCTTGGAGAATCTCTTTTCTTCCCCTTCTCTCTCTAATTCCCTCCTTGTCCAGAGAGACAACCCGCCCTTCTTCTTCTTCCCTGCGACCTCTCTATCTCCCCTCTTCTTCAATCATCCTTTCTCCTTGTTCTTTCTTCTTTTTGGTTATGTTCCTACGATCTTAGCAGTCCAGCAATGGAGTATTGAAAACCCTCCCGCATTAGCTTGTGTGATTGATTGTTCGATGATTCACAATCTACCGCTCGCCACTCTCTTTATATTAAATCTGAAATAGTTACATACTTTGAGTATGACTCTAAGGCCTAATCATAATAAGGAACTTACTTAGACTAGGAAACTAACTCCTATCAACTCACTTAGACTAGGATTCATTCCATGATGGGGACACTCCTCCTACCATGGACTTATATTCTAACACTCCCCCTCAAGTTAGAGTATACATGTATCTAAATAAAGCTCTAGCTTGAACCATCAGGAATAGAAAATCAAATGCATCATTAGTCTTGTAGACTCCAATGAACAGTGGGAACTTCAATCAACCACCATAGAACCTACAACAATATCAACCCAGGCACACCAACATCAGCAATATCAATAGATAAAAAAGGTTGTGTTGAACCATCAATGACGAACAAAATGGAGGATAGATAATCACCAACATGTGCAATACTTGATTTTCAATGTTTGAGGAAGACTCAATCTCCAAAAAGAAGAACAAAAAATTGCAGATATGGTGGATATCATCAACCACAATCCAAAATACCATAGCAGTAGACAAGTAAAAATGACAGATGCTTTCTTATAATTGTGGAACTTGATTTCCAAAAGGGGAAGACACAATCTTCAACATGAGAAAAGAACTCGATCTTCAAAGAAATGAATCAATTCAATCGCACTAGGTGGATAGCCAATCTTCAAAAACACCAATCATGCTTTAACAGAGGTAAAGATGGAGGGCAACAACTTAGATCCTTAAGAGATCCTCTCATCTTAAGATATCACTTCATTAGTGTTGCCCTTCAAAAGCTACTGATAAATAATCTTCACTGACAAAAAATCTCCTATTAATGAATTGTGCAGAGCAGATAAAAATCTCAAATCTCCCCCTCACGTGTAGCATTACATATGAACAAATAATTCCAATGATCAGAATCCCAAATAAACTCATAACCAAGAGCATAAAATACTGTTTAATCTCCCCCTCATGGCAAAAGGCTAAACAAACAATCTCCAATTACCATGGCATGCCAATACTAGTGCCAAAAACACTATCAATCTCAAAGATGTGATTTTGGGTCACCAAAGCAATAAAATGGCACATGTATATGCCTAATGGAAATTCTGTAATTACTTCATGCAATCCTCAATTGATGTGGAACCTAGGTCAAAATACCCAAATTGGGTTTGGTATTGACCCATCTAGGCAAATTTGTAAATCCCTCAATCTTACAATGGAGTGACAGGATAGTAAATAAATTGAAATTGCAAGGGAGAATGACACTTGTAATTAATCTCAATTTCCAAAGTGGGATGTTAATTTAGTAATAAAGGGGAATTTCAATTAAAATCACAATCCAAGGCCAAAGGATAAACTAGGAAGTAACCAAAATATGATGGCAACTAGTAATTAAGAGAGGAAAGAAGGGACAATAATATGAAAACTTCAATTTAAGAGAGAGGCAAAGGAGTGTGGTGTCTGTGTAGTGCAAAGGGTAATCCTGGAATGGCAAAACACTCAATAACATGGTGTAAAGAAAATGGTAAAGGAGGGACATTAATATGGGAAGAAGAAATAAGGAAATAAAATAAAATAAAATTGCTGATTTAAAAGCAAAAGGAGGGGTAAAAAAGGAAAGTGATAAATAAAAAAGAAAGCAACAAATTGGAGGAAGAGGACTACCATCTTCAACCTCACGAATTCAAAGGGAAGAACCAGAATAGGGTGCGATTGGGATGTTTCCTCTCATCCGACTTCAGAAAGGTTGGCAACATCAAGGGACATGACTGAATCGCCAACCTATGAACTCCAGCAAGCAATCAAGGATATCAACAACCATTCCTACGAATAGAGCCTGCCAGAACCAAATCCAACAATAGCGTTGCATTAGCCTGGGTTGCAGGTATTTGATCCTCATAGCAAAGAGTTTCTTTGGGGCTAAAACTCAGAAGGGTAAGCTGCCGCAATGCATAGAAGCAAGGCAGGTGCAGAATCAGAATCGACAAGCAACATCGCCTGCAGGAAACCCTCCAACTAACAGGAAATCCTTCGATCTGCAGGTGGAAGTCACTGGCAAAAAAAAAAAATGGGGGTTGTCTTCAACCTTGCAATTCCAGTAGCACAAGACTGACCTGAATGTTCTATGATTCAACGTGTTGCAGAACATTAGCAGACGATACCAAAGGGGAAATAGAAAACCATCTTCAATCCAGATCAGCAAAAAGGAAAAATATTAGAAGCTTGACTCCACGAGACAGTATATACTCCATCAACCAATGGTTCGAACCACCAAATACCAAAAACCAGCAGTTGACCCATCAAGTCGAGAAGATATCCTCAGAAAACATCAAAACAGAATTTCACAGCGATGTGGGAAACAAATGAATAAAGGAACACACGATTGAGGTAAGCATAAACTCAAACGTTGATGCCCTTTTTTCTTCTTCTTCTTCTTCATCATGGCTCTGATACCATGTAATGATTTGAGAACCATAATCAAAGAAGACAAAAGACGAGAAAGACAAAGGAATTGAGGATTAAGGCTTGTGTGATTGATTGTTCAATGATTCACAATCTACCTCCCGCCACTCTCTTTATATTAAATCTGAAACTTACTTAGACCTCCAAACTAACTCTATCAACTCACTTAGACTATGATTCATTCCATGAAGGGGACACTCCTCCTATTGTGGACTCATATAACAACAAATAGCATTATAAGGAGGGGAACTCCAAGAATGCCGGATCTGTCCTAAGTCTCAGATGAGGAATGATACAGTTTCAGTCCCTTTGATAACTTGGTGAGATCATTTATACAAACAATTTGGTTGCAAGAAAGCTCTTATGAACGTTATTGTGGTTCAAATGGTGAACACCTGGTAGGTAAAACCTACCACTCAATTGGACCATCAAGGAGATATTTATGCCAATGACAGTATGACACTATTAAAGGGATTGGACTCCCAATATGACAACCAAAAGGTAAAACAACTCTTCAGTGGAACCCACCAGGAGATCTCTAAACAGTTAGCAGCCAGACAATCCCACCGACTAGCGGATGACTAGAAGAGAATAAGCAATCAGGTAAATATGATATGTTACCACGTGGAGCCATTGACGATTATTCACCAAAGGGGCAGTGCCAGGGACTTTTTCTTTTCCTTCTGTTTTTGGGGGAGGAGGAGAGGGGCGTAAGTAACAAATGGGAGCGGTCAGCCTATATATTAAAAAGGGCCAATACACAGTGCTGGAATCGCCTATGAGAGGTCCTAGGAGAGGTGAGCTTGGAGATGGTCCCAACATTTGGAACTTCTGCGCAAAGTGGCATCCCTCAACACTCAAACCGGGGCATTTTCCCTGACAGCCCGAACATTTTACCATTACTCAAAGCAAAGGGGCCAGGCTATGTATATATTAGAAAAAAAATCTATGGCTGCTCAAGGTGCCATATTTAAACAAAGAATAGGGAAAAAAAATTATTACTAATTTCGGTACACTACAATCTATGTTCATAAAATGAAAAAGAGGAGTGCAAACATTTTTGCAATCAAAATTAGGATAAATGACCTTACCACTAAATATGTGTACCAAAATTTCCCAGTGATGATGGACATCAGCTGTACAAAGTACGTAATGTAGATCACATCATGTAGGTAACTGCAAAAGTAATCAAATATAAAAATGAGTGGGAATAAAGAATTCATACCTGCCCATTAGCAATGGACCCTACAGTCCACAACATATATTTTTTTAAGTTTCATAAAAAATAAAAGATTATATCAGATTAGAGAAAAGGACACAGAAGCTAAATAAAAATATCATATAGCATGCTGGCTCCATGTATGCTGGATCAAAACCAGAGAACATAAAAATACAAAAGCCACGATATCAAGATTAAAGGATTTGGTCCAAGGAGACAAATCATGCCAAATAAGATGGCTGGTTTGGCTGATTCATCCATTTTAGAAAAGGTAGACAGCAGTCCTTGGCATACACTAGAATGAGAAATGCAAAGAAGGACCTAATAAATGCCCTTCCCTCATCAATTGAGAAAACTACTTGGAGCAACTACCATGACTGTGTTGCCTCCTTTTTTTTCTTTTTCATTTTTTTTTGGGGGGGTGGGTGGGTTGGGGGGGGGGGGGATCGATTTCTAGTTCATACGACAATAACAACTCAGCCTTATCCCAACTAAATGGGATCGGCTACATGGATCCTTTCCCTTCAATCAGCTCTATTCGAGGTCATACTTGATACAACTTGCAAGGCTTAAGTTATGCAAGTTTTCCTTCAACACTTCTCCTAGGGTCATTTTAGGTTTGCACCTAGCTCTTTTAGTTCCTTCAATCTGAATCAGATCACTCCTCCGTACTAAAGCATCCAAAGGCATTTGTTGAACATGGTCATATCACCTCAAACGACTTTCTTGTAGCTTACATTGTATCGGAGCTACTCCCAAATTAGCTCTAATATGATCATTCCTTACTTTATCCTTCCTACTTTTGCCACACATCAATCTCTCCATCCTCATACACTGAGTTTATCTATATGATGCTTCTTAATTATCCAACATTCCACACCATAAATCATAGTTGGTCGTATGATTGTCCTATAAAACTTTTCTTAAGTTTTCAAGGAAACCACACAACACTGGAGACACACTTCTCCACTTCATTCATCCTATTTTCGTTCTCTGTGAAACATCATCCTCTATATCGCCTTCATTATTTATGATTAAGCCCAAAATACCTAAAGAAATCACTCTACAGAATCTCCCCCTCATCAATTTTCACCACCTCATTATCCGTCCTAGTGAAACTAAAATTACACACCATATCTCCGTCTTCGTTCTACTTATCTTTTAGCATTGAGGCTGATCTCCATTACTCCAACTTGGCATTAATCCCTGGTTTTGTCTCATCCCCCAAAACAATATTATCTGCAAAAAATATACACCAAGGAGCTTCATCTTGAATGTCTCTGATTAACTCATCAATGATAAGTGCAAACAAATAAGGGCTTAAAGATGATCTTTAATGACCACCAGTTATAATTAGAGGAAATTAATTGAGAAACACTTTCAAATTAAAAATAAATATTTAAATCACCCACGATAACGGAAAATAAATGAGGGCTTAAAGCTGATCCTTGTGACTGCTAATACATGATGTAGTAAATTGATTGAGACACACTTCCAATTTAAAAACCAACCATAATCAACCAGACTGTTTTGTCTCACCCAACCAACTCATTTATTGTAATTTCTCTAAACCATTAAACTAAAATCTTGATCTTCTTCCGAACTAATCCATACATGCAGAGCATATCCCCTGAAAACCTTACTATCACACAACTACGTAAGAACCACTTTCAGATTGAAGAAAATCCCCAAATATGTGTGTAAAATTAACTTCCAAAACGAAAAAGGGGGGGGGGGGAGGGAAGTCTGTTCTGGAGTTGCATGCAAACCTTTAAAGCAATAGCCACAGAAATTTGGTCCTACAGGAGGTTCATAAATGTAGTTCAAATGATGAAAGCCCTTGTCATAGTATTCTTACATTTTTCTCAGCTTGCTTGAATACTCTTTGCATTAAGTCCTACCAGATGTTGTTTCCCTTATTTTCTATCTTCAATTTGTTTCATTGTAAAATTTCCTCGTAAATGATGTTTTGCATGATGTAGATTTTTCTTGTATTTCAGTGTCATTTATAGCAATTACGTCAAAACAACAGTGGAAAATCTTATTTCACAAGAAGATTTTCCTTTTCCGCTTGTTTATATGAAAACAATGAAGCTATTACATCATCCCTTATTGTTACATTCAACTTACCAATATCCTACTTTTTAACCATCCCTGCATATTCCCTCCATCAATCACCAATGTATCAAAACACTAACCTAATCAGAACAAGTAACCCTACTTTCCGCAGTTTCTAGTACTACTAAGGCTGTGTTTGGTAGTCAAGAGAGGAAAAGAAAAGAATAGAAAAGAACTGAAATGGGAAGAAAATAGAAAAAAGTATGTATGTTTGGCTTCCATTAGAAGAGAAGAAAAGAAAAAAAACGAAAAGTTTTTGTATTTTCTTTTGTTTTCTTGTGTTTTTGGCAAGATTAATTTTTTAGCAGCAAAAGAAAACTTCACCATTCCCAAGATGAATTTTGAAATTCAAAAAAAGAATCTCTCTTGGTTGAGGACATGCCAAGCACAAAGAGAACTAAACCAAGAAAAAAATATATTTTTTATTTTTTACTTTTCTTTTCTTCTTTTGGCTACCAAACACAGCCTAAAACTCTCTTCTACACCAACAGCAGCTGTTCCTTCACTTCCTATTAACAGATTGCTTCACTAGCATAGTTGTCAATACGAAAAGAAACTGACATATATCAGGGTTGGATCGCTGTTTTGGACAATGGTCATCGTCAAGGTATTGTATTCATTGCTTATACAAATTAATAGTCTCTGCTTATGTATCCATCTATAAAGTGTGAGCTACAGAGCAATACCAAGTTCCAACTCCAATGGAACATCGGACCAGAATGGACTCTTGTCATTAGCACCCTAAGGCTGGACCTCTGACTGAATGGCCTGCAAAAGTTATCAACTGTTTGCTCATCGGTCTGCAGCAATACAGGCTAAGGTGTCTGGCTGGAAATGAAAACAATATCCACGATTCTGACGACCTTGAAGTCTATTTCTTTGTAACTGGAAATTCATTTTCAAAAAATTTGCTTTTCTGAATACTCTTATGTCAAAACTTTAATTAGTAATGTTGCGCACCCTATTAATATCTGCATCTTTGTTACCAACATTAAGTAGGGGAAACAAGTCATCTGAGATAAAGCAACTAGGATGTGCCTCCTGTTCACTATCAACCAGGCCTTTAGTTCTCTACCACATTTAGTTAATCACAACAATAAAGGCTCTCAAGTTCCCAAGAAACCAGAAGCAATAAAGTTGGAACAAGAAAAATGAAAGGATGGATAAGACATGTCTATTCATCGAAGCTTAAAATAAAGACACTACGTTACCCACAAACTCCACCAGTGCTCATATCAAACCCGCCATCTAGAAGCTCTCCATCATCAGCATAAGATGGTTGTGCCATTTTGGCAAGTTGTTGATAAGGAATTGCATAAGCCAATGAAGTGACAAAGAGGCCAATCCAATGCTTCCAACTGACAGTTGAATTAAAAAAGAGCATCCTCACCAAAACATGTATAACCTGCAGAATCACAAGTTCAATTTTATTTAGTATCTCAGAACTACAAGGTTCCAAATTTCATCCGAAATCGTCTAACTTTGGAGAAATATTTTGGGTTTGGTAGCGTCCAAAACGAAATTCCAAGAGAAATAAGGGAATATTAGGGGCCCGTTTGATAACGTTTCAAGAAACGGGTTTCTGCTGTTTCTGTTTCCAGAAACAGTAGAAACAGAGCAAAAAGCGTTTGATAAAACTGTTTCGTTTCACTTATTTTCAGGAATAGAAATAGAAATTTTTACTTATTTATGGTTTAAGAAACGACCCAGGCGAAACAAGTTCAACTTGTTTCGTTGTTTTTGGAAACGACTTGTGGCCATTTTTTCACTGGTTATTATCAACTTCTAAAAATACGACTTATCAAACACCTTCAATTTCGTTTCTATTTCTAGAAATGGAAATTTATGTTTCTGCCGTTTCTTGAAATAAAAACGGAAGAAACGTTATCAAACGGGCCCTAGATTTCACCAAAGTGCCATAAACTTCATATCATTACGGTCATTACCGCTAAACAGTACACATTTCGGCTTTATTTTGCCATTTCAACTCTAGTGCTAGCAAAACAAACTGAAGTGTGAGATTTTCTAGGAGGCTCATATTTGGGCAAAACAACCACATTTGTATATATATATATATATATATATATGCTTCAATATTAGGCAGGGAAGGGAATACCCTTGTACCTTGCACTGATCATAAATTCATAACTAATACAAAAACCAATAGGACCAAAATACCCCTAAAACTCCTAAAACTCAACAAAATGTATTACCATAGATTCCATATCTTTTATTGTGATTGGCAAGTTTGTAGGAATTCCATACACTTGAGAACTACGGGATCAAGTCTATATAAAGTCCAAAACCACATTTTGATTGAACAAATCACAAATCGCAAAATCTTTTTTGCTATTTTCTTCTTCGTTTGGGAGAACTAGGGCATAGGTGTTCCTTCCTCTGTCGATTCCAGCTCTAGCGACTCTCCTCCGGCAATTCTTCCTCCGACAAGTCTTCCTTAGGCTATTCTGGCTCTAGCAAGGTACTCTTTTTCTTATTTTTCTTCTTTCCTCTTCTTTTTATTCTTCTTCTTCTTTTTCCAGTGCGTTGTTATTGAATGGAGATCTCTCTCATTTGTTTTTTCTTCTTCTTTCTTTCCATTCCTCTTCGTTTAATCCCTTCTTCTCTTCCTTCATTCTTTTTCTTCCCATTCCAGTGAGACTTCCCCTATCTGCTTTCATTCTTCTTCTTCTTTCCTGGTTTTCTTTTTTCATTCCAGCGACTGACCTTAGTTGTAGCGGTAATCAGACTGATAGGAATATAAATATAGTGGATGACCTTAGGCACTCATTTTGGCGTCATAAAGGTAATAGGCAACAACAACAACAACACATCTTAGCCTTATCCCAACTAAATGGGGTCGGCTACATGGATTCGAGATATTTAAAAAAAAAAAAAAGAGGTTTCAAACATCCCACTCATGAACAGTCGACAACTCGGATCTTAGCCCTTCAGGTAGCTCTGTTAGATACTATACTTGGGTGAAGACTTAACTTTTGCATCTCTTCTTACTACCTCTTCAATGGTTAGTTTTGGCCTGCCCCTAGTCCTTTTTGCTCCATCCATCTACATATGGTCACTCCTCCGTACTGATGCATCCAAATGCCTCATTTGGATATGTCCATACCATCGTAACCGATATTCTCTGAGCTTATCTTGAATTGGAACAATTCCCAAATCGGTTCTAACTTTGTCATTTCTTACTCTATATCTCAGGGTTTTGCCACACATCCATCTCAACGTCCTCATCTCAGCTACACTCAGCTTATCTATGTTGCGCTTCTTGACTGCCCAAGATTCTGCACCATATATCATAGTCGGTCTTATGACTGTCCTGTAGAATTTTCCCTTAAGCTTTAGAGGGATACGTCGATTACATAACACTCCAGACGCCCCTTTCCATTTCATCCATCCTACTTTAATTCTGTGGGAAACATCATCATCAATCTCACCTTCTTTGTTTAAGGTAGAGCCCAAATATCTAAAACAATCACTTTGTGGGATCTCTCTCCCCTCAATTTTCACTCTCTCGCTATCACTTCTCAAATGACTAAAGCTGCATCTCATATATTCTGTCTTTGTTTTACTTATCGTAAGACCTCGCGATTCCAAAGTAGATCTCTATAATTCCAACTTATCATTAATCTCTGCCCCTGTTTTACCGACCAAGACAATATCATTTGCAAAAAACATACACCACGGGATCTCTCATTGAATATTCCTAGTTAAATCATCCATGATAAGTGTAAACAAGTAGGGGCTCAATGCAGATCCTTGATGTAATCCACAAATAATAGGGAATTCAACACCTTGGCCACCCATTGATCTCACATTAGTCACCACATCACCATACATGTCTTTAATTATATCTACGTATTTACTTGACACCCCTTTCTTCTCTAAAACCTACCATATTAAGTCTCTGGGGACCCTATCGTAGGCATTTTCTAGATCGATGAATACTATATGGAGATCCCTCTTGTAGATTCTGTATTTTTCCATAAGCCTCCTAAGAAGGTAAATCGCTTCTGTAGTGGATCTCGCAAGCATGAAACCGAGTTGATTCCCGGAGATATCGGTTTCCCTTCTTATGCGAACTTCTTTTACCTTCTCCCATAGTTTCATAGTATGGCTCATGCATTTAATGCCTCTATAGTTGTTGCAATTCTGTATATCGTCTTTATTCTTGTAGATTGGGACAATAACACTTCTCCTCCACTCATCAGGCATCTTTTTCGTGCTCATGATCTTGTTAAACAACCTGGTTAACCAAACAACCCCACATGCTCCCAAATTCTTCCACACTTCGATTGGGACCTCATCTGGGCCTGGTGTCTTCCCTACTTTCATTTTCCTTCGGGCTTCTTTGGAAAATGAAAGAATAATAGAGGTAATAGGAAAGTATAATAAAAATACTTGCATATTTTAACAGCCTTTTTTTCTTTAAATTTATAATGTTATTTCATAGTTATATTTTATGCTATGACAAAGATGAACTTAGTTTATTCACTTTATTGATTTGTTTTCCTGATTAATATCTTACATTAGTATGAATCTTTAACCTTTATTTAGATATAAGTAGAATTATATAGTTTTTAATATGCTATTTATTCCAAAAAAAAAAAAAAAAAAAACCCCAACACTGGAACACTTTAATTGATAAGGCGACACTTTATGCCCTCTCTATCGCTGAAGCACTTCGGAAGACCATCGAACGCCTTAGCTGCCTTCCTGCCTTAACAACTGTTTTATTTCAAAACATGCTGAAAATTAAAAAAATCTCGCCAAATTTTGACCATTTGGTACCATGCTCCCAACGAGAATAGTGGATCTCATAACGCCATGCCTAGCAAGCTCATCTACCCGACTGAGTCTCTCACAAGTTTAGTCAAATTATCTGTAGTGTAATCAGGTTTAGTTTTGTTGAAGGATAGACCCACAGAAATGACAAGTACCGGTATAAGTTCCACTGCTATAAGCAATCCTAATCACCAATCTACAATCATGTTATCAGATTAAATGGTATTTTTTGGCCCTGCTCATATGCACACTGATCTCACTGGCATTAATTGATGCAACTTCTGTATAGTACCACCTAGTCCACATCATCACACAGGTGCCACTTACTTCTAGCAAGAAAGAATTCTTGTCACAAGCAAAGATCAGGCAGAGAAAATCATTGAGCAAAACTTAAGCGAGCGTGGACAATAAATACAAGTCTATGATTGTACGCACAAAACAATCATGAACCAGAACCTATCGTGCATCGAATAACAAAAGCCATACAATCAATAGGCATGGGCGACTTATAACCTAAGAACAAATTTTCAGCGAATTTTTCCTCCGATGAGAACCACTTTCAAGCACCTCATTAGCTAGGAGATCCTGCTTGGGAACCACAAGCTCATCCTAAGCACCATCATGTTCTGACAATCAAAAGTTCACTTGCAAAAGATACCTTAAAGAGTGTAAATGGTCTGCAACAAATCAAATGGTACTGTACCTTCTGCCAATCCAACTGTCTAGAAATTCGTACAGTTTTTAAGTATCAAAATTTCACAGCTAAACCATAACCAGAACTGAAACACATTTCACACTATGATTCAGCTTCAGAATGGGTATAGAAATGGAAGCCATTTTATACTGAAGATAAAAGTTCTCAGAATCAGCTGTATAAACATAGCATAAATCTGAAATAGAAGTTATAAGCATGATAGTGAATTAGAATAACCAGTGGTTTTGTTCATAAAATATCCTGGAGATAATGGCACCTGTCATAGGCATATCATGGGAATGGAACATATACTTGATATGTTCCAGCCAGAAGATATTGAAAAACAAATTGAACCAGTTTTTTATCATCTTATTTATCGCATCATCTAGCCACACAATGTTTAACACGATATAGTAGATGTCTGGAAAAAAGTTGGTGACTGTAATTTCAGAATCATCTAATTAGCACTGGAAAAGGCCAAGGAAGATCGAAAGTGGAAGACCAATAGGGTGGCAACTATATTGTAATCTATCCAATTTTACACTTTACATTGTTACGCAGATATATCTCATTTAAAGAAGGGTTTGTCTAGTTGTAACCTAGGTAGGTTACAAAAGGCTTGTAATCCACTTTTAGTTACCTAAAAAGTTTTATACTGTGAAAGAAATGATTGGTTCAAAAAGATTCAAAAAGTAATTTCATGTGTTTATATTCCCAATAAAAACTTAAAAGCTGCATCACTTTTTATGACAAAGTGTTTAAAAAGGGTAGAAATGTAATTTTATCCTCAAATAGACCCATCAGTACGTTTGGAATCTCAAATATCAATTCCTTGTCTCTCTAAAGTCCAACATGGGATTGAAAAAAAAAAAAAATTATACTAACCGTTGGGTGATTGGGTCCATTGCTTTGAGTAAGGGTGTCCATTTCCAGTCCAAGCGGGTTGGACTAATTAAGAGAAACGTGAAACGAACCTTTATCGATTTGAGTTTTTTATCAAATCGGTAAAAAATTGAATTGGACCAGATCAAGAGAGTCGAAACCATAAAAGACCTTATAACAACTTAAAAAAATTACTAAAAGAGAACATATTACCTACAAGAGGCCATTAAGTCAACTCAATAAAAACCGAATCGGTATAAATTGAAATTGAAGTTTGATATCAATTTGGCATAATACTAGATAAAATCTAGATCAAAGTGACCAAAATTGGAAATGGATCAAATCAATCACAAAAGCCTTATAATCAGTCATTCTAAAACAACCTGGATAGGTATTACTATGGTCGATTTGGATCGAAATTGATTTATTCAACCAATGATTTTAAACTCGAAATTGAGTATCAAAACAATCTCTCTAGTGATTCCAATTCTAAATTGACCATTCTAAAACTTCCGGAGTTGGATAGTTCATGACCAATTCTAATCTAGAACGGCTAATACCAGAATTTTAACTCAAAATCAAATAATAAATTGGTCCCTAATGATTCCAGTCTGGATCATATCCGATCAATCACAAAAATACTAGAATTAACACTAAATTCTAAAAACCAATAGCCTAATCCCAAAAATCCTAGATATGCCATTCTATAATGATTAGAATTGGGATTGATCCGAACTAGCCAAATCAACTAGGGATTTTAAACTTGGAATTGGAGATCGAACTGATCATGGTTTCAAGTATCGGTCTGGGATCGGTCGTATCGGCTGAGACCGATCCTCGATCCGGATCGATTATCCGGATCGTTTCAGGGGTAAAATAGGTAAAAAAAATAGTACCTTTTATAAAAATCAAGGGTAAAATAGACCGATACCCACCGATCCCATCCGATCTGGATTGGTATAGAATTGGCATCGACAGAGACCGATACTGATACCGTCCCCTACATCCTTGGAACTAATTCCTATAAATTTTGATCCAATCGAATCAAAATCGGATGAAAAGAACTCTAGAATCACCCTTAAATCTTAAGACCCACGATCTAGTCCTATAAACCTTATAATCGATTTTAAACACAGAATCAAAGATCAAATTAGTAACTGCCAATATCAATCCAAATCCAAATCAAATTGGAATTGACCAGAATCAATCCCAAAACCTTTAGAATCAACCTATAAAATATATTATAATTACAAAATTTCACATGTCATCATTATAGTAGTACCAAGCCTATGATATTACTTTACGGAAAAAAGAAAAAAAACATACAATATTGCCATTTGTCATCTTTCTGGATTTTAACTTTCTTAAAAACACTAGCATATTTAATACAATTGATTTCTTTGAAGAGAGAAAAAGAGACATGATTAGAACTATCTTACCCACCTCATCTCTAATGCACAACAATAGAAATTATTACAATATAATTGATACATGAATTTTTGGGAAGAGGTTTTGTTTTCTAAATTTCAAAAAACAAAAATGAAGTCCACCAAAAGTTTTAAACCCTAAAACCCATAAGCATTGGACATGCCGAGAAGAAAAAGAGCCTTTACCTGACTCACTAGAGATGATCTTGCCAAACTTTATGCCATGAAAACCAAGAAAAGTAACAGAAAGACTCGCGAAGAGGAAGACACCTCGTTTTGCCGTTTGGGAAGAGTGTATTCATTCTCAAAATACCCCTCGTTTTGCCGTTTAAATCAAAGTAATGATTCAAAAATTTGAGGTTGAATTTGCTTTTTTGACCTTAAAAGCAATCACAAAATGACAAAATAAATGAGACACAGCAATTTACTTTTTTGACCTTAAAAGCAATAACAAAATGACAAAATAATGGGGACACAGTAATTTACTTTTTTGACCTTAAAAGCAATCACAAAATGACAAAATAATGGGGACACAATAATTTAGGTTACAAGGTTTTTGTAACCAGGTAGGTTACATTTAGATATACCCTTTAAAGAAAGCTAAGTAGCACATATTTGAGAAGATCTCATTTTTTTTTTTTTTCTGCCCGCGGGAGACCCAACAGAAGATAACAAGCGTAGTGTGAAAAGCTAACAAAAAAAGAGTCAATTGGCATAAGGAAAAAAATGCAAGAGAAATAACAGGGAACTAGCTCAATATTTCAGGAATGAGTAGAGGTACTCAAAAGCCAAACCAAAGTGAAAGATGATAGTAAACTCTGTACAGTGATTGTGATCCAGAACTAAATTCCTGAAATACACAAAAGATGTGTGTGTATAGAGAGAGAGAGAGAGAGAGGCCTTGACAACCGACACTGAACGGACAGACCGGCAGAAGGAATATTATTTGAAATCAACCCGGCAAAGACCGAACCGTATACCCTACTGAAGGCACCGCTCTTGTTCGGGCTTCCCACCCGTTATGGCTAGCGCTACCTCACCTATTGCTAGATCGCATATCTACAATGCATGCTATGATGAGACGAAATAGCTTGTTCATGTGATGAGCATTCTCTTCTTTGCGTTTCTTCGCTCCCTGGTTTGCCATCACTTCTCAACAAAATCCCCGCAACTGCAAGAAACCCTTAAAATTAAAATTACTATAAATTCTCAAAAAGGAAATAAGAGAATCTTATGGTTTCAGACTTCCTGTCTTCATTTGGTACTTCTGTTAGTTTATTTCAGAAAATAACAAGTCCAACATGTTTTGGTGCTAGAAATCAATTTAATGAAACCAAGCTTTGAAATTGAACCAGTTTCATTCAATAAGGACCTTTTTTTTTTTTTTCTCTTTGTTATTGATGTACCTTTAAAAATTGAACTAGGACATTTGGTTGACTGGATTCAATCAGGAAACACACATCTCCATGATCAAAGGACCTAGAAAGCTTGAGGTAGTAAAACCCACTCCCAACCACCCAATTTTCATGGTTCCTGCAAACTGCAGAAAGCTGTATAATGACCAATTTTCTCATCATTTTTTTTTTCATTGGCTTTTTTTAATTTATTTTTCAATAATTTCACACTATTTTGTCAAACTGGAAACTATCTATAAACTAGATTGATCAAAATTAGTCAACCACCACAAGACAAAGGGCTAGTTACAAAGCTCAAAAACAGTTTCTAGACAATAACTAGAAGATCCTGATGTTCACCCACTGCAGATTAGGTATAAAATTCGGCCAATTTTAAATCACTCAGAACCGCAACCTTGTAGAGACCCATGAGAAACAAAGATTCCAATAAATCCAAATCAATCAATCTCCACCTTAAACTCCTAAACTAGTCATCACCAAAAAACCCCCCAAATCAATCTCCAAACAAAAAAAAAAAAAACCCAACAACTAAATTCAAGAAAAACAGAAAATAAAGAATAATTCGTACTAATTACAGGGTAATGATCGTGTTTTGATTCTCGACCGAGAAATCTCTTCACCACAACTGGGTCGTCTCCCTTGTTTCTAACGTTGAAACCCTCTCACGCTCTCGCCAACTCATCTTGAGACTACTGCTTCCAATGGCTCCATCCAATGTGTTTTCACTTTTTATGTGTGTACAATAACCTTGGTTCTATTTTACCAAAATACCCTCAGAACAGAAACCAAGCTTTATAAGCACAATCAACTTGTATTTTGTGATTCGGAAACATATGGAGATCCAGAAAGCTATAAAGAAGAGGAATTAAGTGGATCTTGGAGATCTAGGAGAGTTGTGTAAGTCTTCTGAACATATTATGTTAGGTTTGTAAATTAAATTAAACTAAATTGAAATTCCTTATTTGAAACTTGTGGCTATACTATCAATGTGTTTATTTGTTACATGAAAGAACTTTTTGCTCAAATTTGTAAAATCCGAGGAAGTGAATTCATCTTGCATTCCCTGATTTAGAATTGCAACTTCTGATTTGTGAAACCTGAACGTTCCTAATACTTGGGGGAGTGGGTGGATTTCAGATGTCTTGTAGTAGGCAGTTCTTCATTCCAGAATGTTAAATATGATTAATTGTATATGGGTTTATTGAGTTCCCCATAACCAGTGCGTTGTTCTCAGAAAACCCATTAAGTAATTCTTTGAGATCCTTGGTTTTATGTCCATTAAAATAATGAGACCTACTAATAATGATCACAGCAGATGGGGATATTACATTACTTTAGGGTCTAGAAATGCCTTGAAATCCACGTGGTGTCTCACCTTCTGCAACGTAGTCTCTTATTTTTAAGTTATTCCTTACTGTGCAAGAAAGACGCCATCCCGAACAATTCTTTATATGACAAAAGTTAACTTTACTAAAGCTCTCTTCCCTTACATATTCGAATTCTAGTTTTGATTATTAGTTTGCACCCATTAGAAAAGTCAGAGAGATCAACTGCCATGTTTTAAGTCAGGTTGGTGTTGGGTGGGATGATATGGTCACTTTTTTTTTTTTTTTTTCTTCTGTGTGGGCATTGTTTGATAGTTCATCGGCAGAAAATCAAAAATTGGACAACTTTTTTCATTCTGCACAATTTTGTGCACTATTGATAGGGAAAAGTCTCGTTGGATTTTAGCAGGAATATGATTATTACTACCTCATAATGGTTTGGCTGGCTCACTGGGTTCTAGACGCCACCTTTTTTTAGAGATTTGCTCATTGTTAGGATCACATATATTTGTTAGGATCTTTCAGATCAACAATTAAAACATTTTGAACCAATAATTTTCTGGTCAACTCCCAATTTCTATTCAATATAGGGTAAAACATTTCGAAATAGTATGCAACAGAGGATAAAGTAGTAAATAAGATGAAAGGCAAGGTGGGAACGCTAAGGAGCTTACACTTTGGGATGGGAGATATAAGCTTCTGGTATGTACGACACTAGATGCTTATGGAGAGAGCTTCAAGTGTTAGGGTTGGGTATGTCTTGCATTCTATAATGGTCCACATAATTATACTAAGCTTGCATTTGTAATTGGTTTAGGTTTTGGGTCCTTTACATGTACAGGGGTAGGATTGTAATTGTGTGGGGATTAGCGTTTTTGGGTTCCCTATATATATTGTCTTTGTGGAAAAAACCTTGAGAAGTAAAGGGGACATCACTTTGTAGGGTGGAGAGTGGTGTAAGGAGATTCAGTTTCGTGAAAAATCTCTGGTTCTCTTGGGGTGGATGTAAGCATTCGTGCTGAAACACATTAAATTCCTTATGTTGTGTGTGTTTGTTTGCTTGGTTTCTTCTTCGTGGTTATGCATTCGTCCCCAACAAATGGTATCAAAGCAGGGTCCTACAAATCGTTGTAGAGTGTTATTGTTCCAAGGTACAATTCGGATAGAGAAGAAGATAAATCATCCTAACTTGATTTGTGTATAAAATAAATCAGAGCTAACCCTTTGAAAACAACTCAAGAAAAGGAGGGAGAAGGTGCCCTAATCGTATAGTTCGTAGTGAGTTTTTTTTTTTTTTGGAATTAAACAAATTAAACGTAGGAAGCCGTCATTAGAAAGGGAATTGTGAGGAAAACAAAGTGGGTGGGTTTCACGCACATCAAGGGAGAGAGGAGTGTTTTACAGTAAGTTTTTTTTTCCCTCTTTACGTGAGTATAAAGTGAGTGGGTTATCCACGAAGAAGTAAAGAAAAAAGTTCAAAACCAATATCGTATGGATTTGGCTCTGTAGGAAAATTTGACTTTGTGCAGAGGGTGTGATATGGAGGTTTGGTCATCTTAATTATTTCGATGTCCCAGACGTAGTGGAATAAACAAGTTGGGCGGATTTTGCCCTGTTGTTGTTCGTGCCAAGATCAACCGTGCTAAAGTTGGTTAAGGTTGATGGCAAGCATGGAGGGCACATGTTAGGTATATTGAATGGTGGTGAAGGGTTCAATCTTCTCTATAGAACTTTCAATGGCTAAAATGACTTCACTTTGTGGCAACAATGGGTGAACATATTCTTATGCAGGAGGGGACGCTGAAGGCTCTCAGGAATAAATCAGAAAAGTTGGAGATGAAGGAAAATGAATAGGAGTTGAGGGATTTCGTAAACAACACGATCTAGTTGTATCTTATAGATAATGTTATTCGTGAGGTCTTATAGATAATGTTCTTCGTGAGGTCATCAAGTTGGTAGATCCATAAGAAGTCTGGGTGGAATTGGAGAGTAGGTATAAGTCCAAGTCGTTGGCAAATCAACTGTTTTTTAAGAAAAAGTTATACGGCCTTTGGTTGTTAGAAGGAATGAAATCTGAGATGTACTTGGATGAGTTCAATAGAATACTGATGGAATTTTTTGGCTCTAAATGTTAAAATCGAAGGAGAGGACAAAGCAATTCTCTTGCTGACATCACTACCTCCTTCATTTGATCACATTGTGATTATACTATTGTTTCGTAAGGATACTCTCAAACTTGACAAGGTTATTGTTACTTTGTTGATTAAAGACTCAACGGAAAAATAACGGTGATGGGGCGTCAAAGGAGGGTAGGGCCTTGGTTGTAGGTGGTCGTTAGGGAGGAGACCAATCAAATGGGAGACTTTAAAAGTTCAACAAGTCCAAGGTCACTAAGTCTAAAGGTTGTAAAATAACTTGTTACTATTGTGAGGAGGAAGGTCATGTAAAAAGAAATTTTCTGAAGCGTAAGGAGGATAAAAGGGAGAAGGAGAATAGAGATAAATATCATATGCTACTATTGTGGAAGGGTCTTGGAGTGATGATGTAGATGTCATTTTCACTGTTTCATTAGGTATAGAAACTTAAAATTGGGTTTTAGATTCTGGTTTTACATTTCATATGTGTTTAGTCAGGGATCAATTTGCTACATATCATGCTTTGGAAAGTGGTACTTTTATAGTGGAAAATAATGCGGAAAGAAAGTTTGTTTTGGGATTTGACCGTGCTAGGGTGAAGTATGTGGTAGAACTGAGGAAGAATCTGATTTCACTGAGATCATTGGATTCGAGAGGTTTTTTATGCTCATCTAAATATAGAGTTCTCAGGTTTTCAAAAGGGGGCCATGGTTGTGATGTAGGGATGGATAATTGGGAATTTGTACAGACTTGAAAGAAGTGTTAAAACAAGTGTAGCTACTGTTGGAACTCATGCAAGAGGTACAAATGGACAAATGAGACTACAAATGGTTTAGGCAATAAACAAGTGCAATTCTAGAAAGAAGCAATTGTCTTTTGCTTTGGATTTGGTGAGGGGTAGTGATATTTCAGAGCGGTAGGAGAGGTGGAGCCACATCACATCGTGCGCTGACAGGGTGAGCTATACAGGGCATCTAATGGGGGTATACCGGTTTGAGTATGGAGGATAGGCAAGGACACACTAAGCGGTAATGGCGGATATGTGGAGACGATTGTAGAGTTTGTAGAAATGAAATCAACACTGGTCTTCTGTAGGATTGTTTCAAAAATCCAAGCCAAGGTGGAAATTGTTGGGGTTGAGTATGTCTTGTATTGTGTAATGGTCCACCTATTTATGTACATGGGTAGAATTTTAATTGTTAAGGGATTTGGGTTTTTGGGTTCCCTATATATATTTTTTCTATTGGAAAAACCTTGACAAGCGAAGGGGGCAGATAATTTTGTGAGGTGAAGAGTGGTGTATACAGTTTTTCAAGTTAAATGAAAATCTTTGGTTCTCTCGGGTAGATATAGGCATTCATCCTGAACCACATTAAATTTCTTATGTTGGGTGTAATTGTTTGTTTCGGTCTCTTCTATGTGGTTGTGCATTCATCCCCAACATCAAGCGCAAGGGTGAAGATGAGCACAAAGAGGGCAGTCCTATCCAATACCCACTGCGGAAGGAAACTAACCTGTTGGACTTCCATCGATAGCATTGAGAAGCCCAAGGAGGAGATACAATGGTAGATCCAATTATCAAACACTAGAGGGAAGCCCATCTTATGCAAAACCTTAGAAATATAGTCCCACCTCAAGAAGTCAAAGGCTATATGGATGTCAATTTCCAAGAGAGCTGTTGGGGAATGGGATTTCCTCTCAAATTCTCTAACAATCTCATTACAAAGGAGAATATTATCCGAGATACTCCTTTCAGTGATGAAATTAGAACAGTTATCACTGACAAGTTTCAACCACCAACTTAAGCCTATTGGTAAGAACTTTGACAATGAACTTGTATAGGAGACTGCAGAGCGAGATGAGTCTGAAATTGGGCATAATAGAGGCACCTTCCTTCTTGGGGATAAGGCAAGGAAGGTGTGATTAATACTTTGGTCTGTATCAATATAATCAGGTATTGATAACTTGATCAGTGTTGATATTATATGCCTATAAAATTTGGTGGACTGATTAGATTGGTCTGCTTATTTGTGTTTTGGAATTAAATCCATATAGATTTATATCTTGAATCATGATTAAACTTACTAATTTAATCTCAAAAAGTTTATTTTAATTACAATATTGCACTAGCTATGTATATGTGATACATGCTTGAAATTTTTACTCAAAGGTTTCTTCACATGTTTCCTCACCTTCTTCTATCTTTTTGGGCAGTTTGGCCAGTCAAGGAAGTTTCCCCAATGCTCTTGAATGTTGTTCGGTCATTTCTTCTTTATTGTAATATCTGTATAATTTTGAATTTTGCAAATCCAATAGCTGAAGAAGAACTGCTTGCCCAGTATCTTGTTGAAAGCTCTTCAGATCTTGTCTTTCCCTCTAGGTTACTGTACTCTTACAGGTTTGTGTGGTTCAAGTTGCTTTGTTGTCCACAAAATTGTTCTTGCTTCCATTGTGCCTGTCTTAAACATAATGAGCGAGGAAGAAAATTTACAGACTGTAAGTTCAGAGAGATCTATAAGTTTTTCACTGACAGGAAGTCCTAACAACTTTACAGACTCGTCTTTTCCGATTTGGTGTAAAAAAAGATGCTCCATTTCTCAAGCTCTGTCTGTTCTCTTCTTTCTTTGATCTCTTGGTCAGAAATTGAAATCATGTATAGCTAGAACATATGAAGGGGGTAAGGGGTACATAAGAGGAGCTCACTGCATCATGTTTCTTGCTCTCTTCATTGAAGCAAATAGTTTCAAAAGAATATAGAGTGAAGTCTATAGTACTTCTGAATTATTCTTCACGCCACAGGTATAGAAAACATGCAGTAAATTTTATTTTGTTTTTTTCAAGAAAGATGGTATTAAGAGGGGGGTGTAGGAAAGACTGCCCAAATGAATAATGCAATGTCATTGTCTTGTATTTTCTTATGTCTTTATATTGAGGTTGACATCTCATCTCTAAGTGGCTTTGTTTACAAAAGCAGTGCTAATTATAGATGACTTTGTAGTGGATCCTAAAGAAGTTCCTACTTAATGTCTTTTGTAATTTGCAGAAACGACATTGCATTATTTGGAGAAGATTTTCAAGGTGGCTCACCTAGAGCTCTTAGCTAGATGAACTCATTTTCCTTACCCCCATGAAGGAAAAGGTTGTGAATTAGAACTTTGGAAACTTTGAAACCTCATTTCTCTGTCCAGGCCAGGCTGAACCATAGTTATTAAATTCAGATTCGGGAATTATTCAGATGAAGAATTATACGGATTAATTCGTTTCACCAATTTAACGATTCGGTCAAAATATCGGTCAAAAAAGCAAAGATAATAAAATTCGAGTTCGGATCTGGATTCGGGAATTATTCGTTTACAAAAATAAAAAGCGGCAAAAAATTTGGATGTTATTTTTAATATTTGCAATACTTGTTTCATATTATCTATCAATTATCATATGTACGTAACATACAAATGATATAAAAATTTTAATTTTAAATTTTAAAGATAAAAATATTATATTTAGTCTCTTTTTTTTTTTTAGGCTCATTTCCTATTGCTCAAATAATTGAATTAGAGAAAGAGAGACTGCGAGGGGGGACTGAGCTCAAATTCAACTAGACCCACGTCACCCACCATGCATGTTCACCTTAAAGACTAGAGCTCGTAACGACTATAAGACTTAGTCAAACCAAAATGGGGTGAAAGATTTTATTATTATTATTATTGGGTAGAAGTGTAAGAGATTACACCAGGAAAGATAAGCTTTATCGGTTTTTGTTAAAAAACAGAAGAAAAGTAACATTAGGATAATAAATATATAATAATCACATTATTTTCTAACGGCTTATTGACTTATTCAAGATAAATTTTTTTTTTTACATGGGATAAAATTTGGGCATAATTCGCAAAAAATTCGATTCAGCGAAATTATTCGTGAATTTTAAAAAAATCTATAAAATTCGAGAATTTTTTATTTAATTTGGACTCGAACCAAATTATTCGTAAAATTTGATAAAATTCTATTCGACTGAATTATTCGCGTTTAATTCGGAGAATTTAATAACTTGGGGCTGAACCGGCCCATATATACCAGTGCCTGCATGATAACTAGTCAAGGCCTATACCAGATCCTTGCCGCCTTCACAAATCATTGGTATGGGTCATTAACTCATTTACTACTCCGACATGAAGATGGAAGTACTGGATCCACCTATGGACTGATGACACAATCCACCGGTAGCTAGAGGTGGTGTTGGTCATATCCTTGGGCCAGCTGACATGGCCTGGACTGAACTATTACCACTAATATTGAAGGCAATTGCTGTTACAACCCGGAAAAGAGGAGTCTGTAAAGCTGTATGCAGTTCCTGTGGGTGACAAATTTACATAATAATTATTTTGAGATAATGATTCTTTTGACCTTTTTTAATGGCTTATGGGGTGGTTGTTTCCCCAGTGAAAATTTTCGTTTGAATTCTTATTCGTGAAGTACTGTTTTGACCTGAATACACAGACTACTCTGTCAACCACAGATTTATGACTTGGGATTGGATCGGTTGTATTGGATGAATTCTATCAGGATCAACCAGTGCCGATCTGACTTGACTTGGTGATCTGCATCTGGAATTTGGTTGTGAGTTGTGACAAGCATCCAGAGCCCCTGTTTTGCCCAAACTCAGATTAATCTGGCCAAAACTCAGGTGAGTTGACCCGGGACTAAATTGGGATAAGCAATGGCGGATCTGATCTTCGATTCCAAACCCTAAATCCTTAGTATCAACACATCTGACCCTTCCCCAGACCTCACTGTGGAGGGTGCCTCATGCACTGGGTGATAAAGATCCACATTATGAGCTGAGCTATCGCAGGAGGAAAGCGTAGCCCAAATAGCCATCGAACCACTTAAGTGGTTAAGTTAGTCCTTGGTTAATAAGGGCCCATCAGTTAACATAGATGGGCCCATTGATTTATATCAATAAGGTCCATTGGCCAGCCTTAAGTGGCTATTAGTTAGTAGATAATTAGTTACCTAATTTGTCTAGGTTTCTATTGTTAAGTCCTAATAGGAGTACAACTCCTAATTTGAGTATGATTGCTACTATTGTAACTTCAGCCCTCTATTTAAAGAGGAGCTATTGTAAAAAGAAATTCAGACTTGAATAAACGAAGATAATTACAGTCAATTGCTTCTAAACAGTCAAGATAGTTGTGGCTGAGATGCTTGGGCCAAGATAGCCAATCCCACCCACGACTCTCTTGATTGCTTCTTTCTTTCTATACTTTATAATTCTGTTATTAGTCATTGTTAGCTGTGAGAATCGATCAAGGAGTTTTTAGATCTGTTAAGGTTTCTAAAAGCTAGAATCAACCAGCAAGAGGTCCTAGTTCTTGAAGTCAATCGATCTCCCTCATCTCCCAATTTTGAGTTCTGTTCAAGAAACCCTATTAGGGTCTTGTTCTACCTTCCAAGTGGACCACTTGATCCACACTTGGAGGCCTGTTGAAGTCACCTGCTGCGGTTCTTGAAGATCTCCCTATTTCTCTCTCTAAAAGCCTGAAATCAAGAAAGTGCAAATCTCCTACACCAGCCGATAGAATTTAACCATCTTTGGATACAGATCTCCTACACCAGCTAATTGAATTCAACCATCTTTGGAGGTTTTGTCCCTCACCCTAGGTCCTACAATCGACCCTAGTTTGGGCTCCATCTGAGCCCCACATCTCCAACCGCAAGTATCCCTCCATAGCCCTAACCGCAGGTCATTCTCTCTCCTAGGGTTTGGGTCTTTGCTGGTTCTTGCTACTGTTTTGTTCCTAGTTATTATAAGTAGTTCTTTGGGGGTTAATTTGGTTCTTGTTGCATTGTATCCCTACTTTTATTTATGGTTTCTGTCAAGACTTAGTAGAAACATATTTGATTTGTTCGGGCTATAATACATTGGGGGTAGTTGATGTAGATATGCACCCATGGAGTGATCCATACCCATCTGGGTATCCAGCGAGAGATGAACCGGATCCATATTGGTTTTGGGTCTAGTAGGATTTTAGTAGTTTATTTTATTTAGGAGACTAATATCTTTAGTTTATTTTATTCTGTTTATTTTTGAGAAGTTGCATACGTAGGATATAGTTAGAGTTGGTTCAGGATTCCTTTTCCTTTTGAGTTAGTTTCCTTTTAGGATTTCTTTCCATGTTAGAATTTTTCAATTTCCTATTTATATACTTGTAATCGATTGAAAAAGACAGATTGAAAAGATGAATTGAGTTTGAGTATTTGTGGAGCCTGCGGGCATGTGTGAATGATTCTCCTTTCTTCCTCCCTCCCTTCTTAGTGTGATTTCTCCCTCTCCCCTGCAACTCTGAGACCCCTCTCAGGGATTTCTTCCCTGCCCCTATTAGCCCCCATCAGTAGTTGCCTTGTGTAATCTACTTCTACATTACTGGGTATTGCTTTACAAGATTGATAGCTTAAATCATTATTAAACTTACTTATTTGGCATGATAAAATAAGTAGTATTAATTTTGTGCTGATTTTTAATTGAATCATGTTCCGTTATCAATTCAAGCATGTGAAAATCCTGATATTTATGCAAATTCCATTGGTTGCATCTATTTTAGTGTTTTTGAAATTGTTTTTGCTATATAGGCCTATGCTAGCATGCATACTACATGAGTGCATATATGCATAGAATTATGGCTTTCTGTTTTGGGCATGAGTAACATATAGAATAGTATATCTATATCTCTCTCTCTCTCTCTCTCTCTCTCTCTCTATATATATATATATATATATATATTAATGTTATATGTTGCTGGAATTATCTAGATTATGTATGCACTCAATAAGCAAACCAATCTAATCGTCCCTCTACATTTTATACCACAATACTTGGATAACTAATAGTATTCACATAAAAATACCTCACAGGCCCATCCAGAAGCAGAGAGCATTAGATCTATGAGTTATCAAAAAATGTAAGAAAATGGCAATTGTAATAGGAAATGATCAGCCTACAGGTAGTTTTGCCAAGAGTGGCTTGGACTTTGAAGGTGATGATGCCCAAGATTCTGTCGGTGATGGTGTAGAGACCTGTCATCCTTCTTCCGTTGACCAAAACTTTGAGGATGTTATGGAAATGACAGCTTCTATATCCACCCAACGTAGTCAAGGGCGTGGACCCAACACTGGTTCTTCATCTAGGAAACGTAGGAGGACGCCTCGTGTGGAGAAGGAACTAGTGGATATGTTGGGTGTGCTAGCATCAAAGATTGAAAAACTTGTTGATGCATTGATTCAAGGAGATAAATCTTCTTTTGCATTTACT
>NC_056558.1:13099559-13100688 GCF_013358625.1 Macadamia integrifolia | reverse complement strand
TTTAGTAAGATTCAAATGAATAGCTCATAGGAGTTTAAGCTTCCTTCAACTAGGTGATGGGGATTCTTTACCATATTAAACATATGAATAACCCTATAGTGTTTAGAATACAAGAATCATCAGCCAATCATAAAAGATTAATCATAGGTGTAGTCCCTAAACCAAGAACAATAAAGTATCACATCTTAAAATACATAACCATATAGATTTACCATATCTATAATAATCAATGGGACAATCATGACATGAACCATAAATGGGAATAAAGAGGTACCTGTGTCCCATGAACATAGATCATGAACTTCTGTCCCATGTGGTTAAACATTACTCCCATGAAGATAACAATGACGAACTACGCAAGTGAAGTCCTTCTACTGAGATCTTCTGCAGCCTCTTACTCCAGGGTTTCCTTTCTTTCTGTGCACTTGCTCTTGTGAGAAAGTCGTGCTCCTAAAACCAATAAGGCATTAAGTAAAGTAATGGCTGCAGAGACCGTCAGTATTCTATTTATAATAGAATCCCTAAAACCCTATTCCACTTTCACAATGGAAAGAGTTAAGAGTTTCCTAATCAGAGTGGGTCTATAATTGCTTGGGCCCAATGGATCAATCGGTATCAGTTAAGCCCACATAAAAATCCTAACACATGAAACAACAAATCTATCTTGATTTCAAAACAAATACGTACCCATCAGGATATACATTTCCTTCAACATGGAAAACAAGGGAAGAGCCCCCACCATTCTTGCCAGACGACGATGTTGATGGCTTTTTGTTCTGCCACCAATTGCCTGCTAGAGAGCGATCCCAAAACGTCAGAGACAGAACCAAGATAAGTAACACCGACCAAACCTTCTTCTCCATGGCAGATAATTTGTCTATACTTGCTCTATAATCTCTCCTCCTTCCTTCCTGTATCGAAAAAAAACCAGAGATATTGATGGGTTCTATCAGGTTGTTCTAAAAACAGAGACTGATTCTCACTGTATGTAAGAAAATAACAGAACAAGATTATCCAAGACTGTCAATTTACAAGTAATAGACTAGATGTGTTTGAGAAAATGATATATATATATATATATATAGAGAGAGAGAGAGAGAGAGAGAGAGAGAGAGAGAGAGAGAGAGAG